>NC_143479.1:25019972-25319972 GCF_027475165.1 Benincasa hispida | reverse complement strand
TCTAATATTTTTGTTTTTTCCCAAATTTTATGATATCATTTTATATATTTTATATATGTTTTATAATTCATTAAATGCACAAAATTTTTTTAACTCAATCTTAAGCGAGAAACTAGTTAAGAGATATTTGGCTCACCAATATGAGTTGAGTTAAGTTGAGTTGATATATGTTTGGTCCACCAACTTTAAATGTTGGTAGAGTCGAGTTATATATTTTACCAACTCACCTCAACTCTTTCTTCCAATTTTTCAATGGCTTCACCCATTGTCCACTATCGGCAACTATCGCTGCCACACTCTAGGGACCAACTCCAAGCTTCGAAAACCACTTCCAATGACAACTCCAACGACCAATTTTAGGTTTCGAAAACCATCTCTGATGACAACTCCAGTGATCCAACTTTGATGACTATCTTGATAGAGTAAACTAATATGCAGCGGAAAAAATCAGAATCAATAAGTATTCTAATTACATTTAATTTGAGTTTAAAACATACTTTTGTAAAACAATTTGATGAATCGTCTTTAAATCCAGTTGAGTTCCACGAATTGGTGCTTCAATCTTCAAGTAGATACCACAAAAATCTTCTCTATTATTCTCTTGCAAAGATTGTGTGGTGGAAACACTGAATTGAACTGGTTTTTGATAAGATAGAAGAGGGTTTGAAGGGAAGGGTTTCTGCAGAATTTTTGGAGTTGATCAGTTTGCATGAAGCTGAATTAAAGTTCAAAAATTCAGTATATACATGAGTTTCATACAATTAACTAAAAAATTTAGTATATACATGCCACTTGAAATTGAAATGGCATGAAGTGGAAATTAGTGGGAAAATCCAGACTTTCAAATTTAAAAATAATTTAATTTTATCCATTTTGATTAATTTAATTTAATTAAAATATGATTTTCAAAAAATCAATTTTAATTTTAATTTTGTAATTTTGAATTTCAATAAATTCAATTTTAAATTAATCAAAATTCTAATTTTGAACAATTTCAAATTTTGAATTTAAAATTGGATAATAAATTAAACTTATTATTTATTTAAATTTAATATCTAATATTAAATATAATATTACACCTCATCTAATATTTAAATCAATATTTAGATATTTTGAATTCTTTAATTTTGTTTAATTACGATAAAATTAAACATTTCAATTGTACTGAATACAATTAATAGAAACCCTAATTGAATTTGAACATTTCAAATTCTAAACCTTAATTTCGAATCTTATCAAATTTACTCAATTTACTAATCCAATTTATGAGCTAGTAGAGTGACCTTATGGACTTATTGATCATGAGCTCCAACAATTTGCAATTAATCGGTTAAACTCTTTAAACCGAATTAATCACTATTCGTTAACTACCAAGATATTCCACTATAGCTTGATAGTTGTACTCTTCTCATTGTAGATATATTTCTGTCCATTTTAACCATAATCGATATGTCGATTCTTCAAAGAACGTTTGTATTTACAGCTAGGTCAAAATTACCGTTTTACTCCTGTAAATACATCTTGCTCCTTAAGCTCCCACTGATCTTCCATTGAACAATTAATTTATAGTCCAACTTATAAATCAAAACCCTCTAAATCATGAGAGGATGAAGCCCCGTTGTTCAAGACTAGGCATCAACCCTTAAGAGAACAACCTATCTGCTAACCCTAAGTTGGGCAGGAGTAAATTTCATCTTGCAAAGCTATGTCCCCAGCTATTTATCCGATCTTATCCCCAAAATGGGAGGCTTATTGAGCAGTGCTGTTGGACTACTCTCACCTATGCAGACTAAAGGATAATCCCAAATAAACAGGAGTTCATAGTTAGCTTAGGACTAAGATCAAGTTACCCTAGGTCATTGAGTTTTTGAAATAGTCCATTTTAACAGTAAATAGTTGTTATAAAGAAAAGTGACTATTTCAAGGTCCGGTCTTATGCAAACTCATTACACAAGGTGCCCCCATTCACGTGTTTCCACATGAATGATTTTTGGATTACATCATTTGTATGAGTATACAAAATGGGTCGCATCCAATAGTGTCACCAAGATGAGGTACCCAATCTCATCCATATACTTGTAGACCATTTTGGCTATATACTAAAACTTGATCCTCTTTTATGTCGTCACATAAAGTTAAAGTATTCATACTATAGCCATGAATTTGTTTATTGGATTTTCATATAAGAATGCAATATCAACAACAATTTATTGAATAAAATACTCAACAATATTTTTATTGATAAATATAATATGTTAACAATATTTACGAACTACGAGTTTAAGACATTCCCAACAAATCTTCATGTGACAAACTCAGACGACTAATTTTGGGTTTCGACAACCACCTCCGACAACAAACTTCGATAACCAACGTCAACAACCACCTTTGTAGGCTTCAACAACCACCTCCGACTACAAACTCTGACGAAAATCAACTGCGATGACCATTTTCGAGCGAGCAACTCCAACGATCACCTCCGACGACCAAGTTTGAGATAAATTCCAGGCTGCAGCAACCATCTCTATGACAACTTCGGTGACCCAACTCCAATGACCACCTTCGCACGACCAACTATGACGACCAATTTTAGATTCCAGCAATCACCTCCAACAACAAACTTTGATGATCAACTTCGACAACCACTTTTGTAGGCTTTGACAACCATCTCCGACTACAAACTCCAACGAAAATCACCTTTGATGATCAACTTCGATGACCACCTTTAAGTGAGCAACTACGACAACCAACTTCAATACCACCTTCATGTGACCAACTTCGAGCTCTGACAACCACCTCCGACGACCAAATTTGGACTTCGAAAACCACCTCCGACGACAAACTTCGATGATCAGCTTCAATACCACCTTCACGAGACCAACTTTAGGCTTTGACAACTACCTCCAACTACAAATTCCAACAAAAATCATTTTCGATAATTTGTTGGGGTTGATGCCCTAAATCTCATAGGGTCCTCTAGTTTGTAAATGATATGAACAAACTCATTGTTTATTTAATAAAATATATGATATTTTATTCTACATTTTGTTGCATTAACCACAAACCAATAAACTAACATCCAAGGTTATCTTGTAGCTTAAACATGTATGTAGAGACATACGGGTAGATCATGTTTAAGTGATAATCTAAATGGTCTGTAGTAGATGGATAAAGCTGAGTACCTTATCTTGGTGATACTACAAGTACGCCCCACTTTATAGGTGTTACAATTGTTGTAAACTGCTACAAATGATCTAATCCTGATAATTCATGTATATACATGTGAGCGGGGATATTCTACACAAAAAAGTTTGTATAAGACCAGACTACGAAATGTTTAGTCTCATTATATAATGTCGTTCATAATAGAGACTTATATTTTACCAAAATGACCATAGGTAACATGACTTGAATCACGAGTGACTTGAATCCTCAATCTAATTGTTCTATCTTTTATGTAAATATTAAATTCTATGAGAAATGGGAATTGGGATAATTCGCTTCCGCTCAAGGTTCCCTTCATTTTGGGATCCTTCAATAACTTCGACAACTACTTTCGATTATTATAAGACCAATGACTGTTAAGGTATGTTGTAGGGTTATTAATTATATAAATAATATTGTTTTGTCTACATTAAGTGTAATACTTTTACGTAGAAATTTATAAAATATATTTTTATTTAATTGAATTCACATATCAAATGAGTGTTAGTAATATTTGAAAAAGTATATATGCAGTTGAAAAGCATGTAATACATAACAAAAAAACTATAAAATGAATATCTTTTCCTATAACATTTCATGGCAATAGATAGTGAAAAATGGAGATTCTGTTATCTGATTTTCCTCCAAATTTGGAGGAATTGAAAGTGAAATCGTCTAAGAAATGTGATAGCATTTCATTGCTTGCTAAGATAATGGAGGAGATTTAGTTAAAAAAAATTAATGATAAGTAAAAATACAAAGCAACAACAGAAATATGAAGAAAATTAATGACAGTTTTGATTCCTTTTTGATTTCCTATTTCATTTAACTATATTCCTCCCATAAACATAGTGGGTTAATTGTTGTTCATTAGCTAAAAAAAAAAGAAAGAAAGAATGTGAAATTATTTAAAAACTAAAAGAAAAAAAAATTGTAATCCATATTCTATTCAACACAAAGATGGATAAAATTATTGAATAAAGAAATTTCAAAACGAGAATAGCTATCGTGAAAAGTAGATTATTCAGAGTTTAAAAAACTGTACTAGATACTCAAACAGAACTCAACTTTGCACCCCAAACACAAATGTATGAACTCATACCAAATAACTCTATACCCAAACATAGACATATGAACTCTATGCATCATATCTCAACTTAACACAACTCCTTGATTAAAATTGCAACACAAGATTATACCAATTATCTAAGTTTGAGACCTGATTTGACAAATTTAAAAATTTAAAAATAAAATGAATACCACTTAAACTCAGGGTAAAAAATTGTTTTCTTTTTCTTATATAATGATTTCCAACTTACAAACTTATTAGGAACATTACTAAAACGTTTCGAAAATTATTAGAAATAATCTTTTCAAGTTTTCACTTTTCAAAACTAACCTCATTTTTACAAATTCGTTCAAATAGTTTTTTTCGATCTATCTCGGACGAGATTGGTGACCGAAATTTAGTTAAAAAATAACATGTTCTAACTTATCTATTATTTTGGGTCTTCGTACATCTCAGTCATTATACATAGAGATTTTTTTTTTTTTAAATATTATTTAACCTCCTTAAATTTGGTTATTTTTTCAAATATTATTTGAACTCCCTAAATCTTATATAATTTTAGACTTTCTACAAATTAGTTAAAAACATTTTATCATATATTTAAAAAACTTTTCAAATCTTTAGCTCAATTTCTTTTCCCCAATTATATTAATTTCCAAATTATCCAAATGGTTTTCAAATGATGAACTTATGATTTTAAAAATTTGAGAAATATCAGATTTTGCAAGAAAATTAAGATATGAGAAATATATAGAATCTCGATGTTAATCGGCTGAAATTAAAATCGAGATTTTATAAATTTTCCGTATCTTATTTTATTTTATTTTTTTTGCAAAATTTAATCTTCTCCAAAATTTAAAAAATCACTTAACATCCATCTAAAAACTTTGATTTGGATTTTTAATTGGAAATATATAAGATTTGGGAAGCATAATATATTTGGAAAAATTGGTAGGATGTTGGTGTAATCGAGTTGTACAAGGCTTAAAACAATGGATAAATTAGACCAAAGTTTTTAACTAAATCTCATTGATTTATTTTACTTAAGATTGATCGAGAAAAACTAGTCGAACGAATTTTAAAAAGTGTACTAATTTTAAAAAGTTAAAATTTGAAGGACTATTTCTAACTATTTTCCAAAACGTTCGGGTTGTAACTTAGTAAGGCCAAGATGTGAAGAAGTCAGAAATGCATTGAAACAATTATTTGTTTTTCTTGAGAAAAAAATTGGAAATTAAGTGGCATGAATGGATAGGATATACCTACGTCAGGTGGCGAAGATTGTGGTGCGGCTTGGAGAAGATAGTAGAAATGTCAACTGAAGGGAGAAGGGTTAGCACGTAGGCATTGGGGGCCCGATAGCCAAAAGTAAGACTCATTTTTATAGCAAATTCAAGTATATCTTGACACCAATTATCATAATTAAAATTCCTCCATGGTTGAATCATTCATCGAAGATATAAAAAAATTCAACCTTTTCCTAAGTTTGGGAGTACCCACCAGCGCTGCAACTATGGCAAATTAAACACAACAGGTGCGGACCGGGCAGGGCGGGGACACAAACACACACGCCCCTCCAAAGAAAACTGTGTGTGTGTGTGAGAGAGAGAAACAATCAATACAGCGAGCGACAACAACAAGAAGAACAAGATAAAGACATAAACACACCCACTTCAAACCCCTCTCTCCGGCTCTTCCCCCACCCAGGTTCACCTTCTCTCTCAAATCCTTAATACCCTTTTTTATTTTTGCCTCTAGATTCATTGTTTCTTCATGGGTCATTGATGTTTTCCTTGTTTTGATTTGTTTTTCTTTTAGTTTTTGAAATGGAATACTTGATGTGATCGGTCTTTTTTTTTTTTTTTTCCTGAATGTTTTGTCATTTGGGTTGTTGGATTTCTTTTGGGGGATGGGATGGTTTGGTGATGGTGAGAAGTTTTTGAATCTTGGGTAGTGTTCTGTTGGTGGGGGTTTTAAAGTGTTGTGGTTTGTTTGTGGGATTTTTTGGCTGTAGTGATAGGGAAAATATGTTGTAATCTTGTGGGGGTTGGTTTGAAATATATGTATTTTTGTGGTCTCTCTCATTCTTCATTCTTTCTTCCATGGAGGTTTGAAAGGGGACTGAATCCTGGAAATTTTAGTCAAAAAGATTGAAATGAATTGCGTCCTTGCATTGTTTTTAACGAGGTTTGTTATTGGATGTTGTTTTGACGAGATTTCGTCCTTGGATGATTGTTAATTCTGCAAGTTTCTCGAAATAATTTCAGCAGTGCGTAGGTGGCTTATTGTGATTTGTTTTTTTTTTTTTTTTACCCCCAGCAGGATCAATTCATAGTCGGTAGTGGTTCACTTGGCTTTTGTATTGCAAATATGAGTTTTGCTGGCTCTTCCGTTGCTGCTGGTTAGTGTACTTGTCCCTCAGCATTCTCCTGTCTGCTAGTTTTTTCCTTTGATTTTAAGGTGTTATATTCTATTGCATATCTCATTTTTGGATTCATCTCCTTTTCCATCCTTAGAGCCCTTAAACATTACTGTTTTATTCAAGAAATGATACTGTTTTTCTGTTTGTGAGAGTAGCTCTGGATGGTTCCAATTTTATCGGATGTCCCCAAACGAAGAGTTATGTGGAGACTTTCGCTTTTTGCTGGAGGAGTTCCCGACGACTTTTTCTTTTCACAGGATAAGGGGAGAGTTTTGTGCCAGGCTTGTCGTTTTGCTATTTTTTGGGGAATGTGGGTTGAGTGGAATGATAGATCTTTTAGAGGTGTTGAGCAGTCGTTACTCTTTAGAGGAGCTGTAGGAGAGAGGTTTATTGTGTCTTTATGGGCGTTTGCTATTCATTCTTTTGGAGTGGAGACCTTTCCTATAGTTGAAGTCTTCTCTGGTGGTTTCTCTTTTTATTACTTTTTTGCGGGCTTCTATATTCTTTCATTTTTCTCAACGAAAACTTGGGGTCTTAAAAGAAATCATGGGAGTAGCTAGGTTCTATGTTGGCTTCACTTTAAAATATATATTATTTTGTGGAAGTTGAGCTATCTTACTTGAGCACATTGTCACTTTCAGGTGGTAGAGCTGCCAAAAAGGCAATCGAGTTTGGTAAAACCTACGTAGTGAGGCCCAAGGGAAAACACCAAGCTACCGTTGTCTGGCTTCATGGTCTTGGTGATAATGGCTCGAGGTTCTCTTCTTTTCTATCTGTTCTTTTCATCTTCTCTTAAATTTTTTGCATATAGCATCAATTCATTTCCCTAGTTTATCTGCATGCGGATCATTCAATTAGTCATTCAATTAGTTTCATCACTTCTTGTCTTGGTCTTCAGTGACAAATTTTCTTCAGAAACTATAATATTCGACCTTCTCTCCCTGTTGTTTTCGAAGCTAGACCGATTGTTTGAACTTCCCCATTCTGCATTAACTGTACAAGAAATGGGAAAATATTGATTTTATTCATGTGTCCACTGACCTTCTGCATTTGCTAGCTCCACTTACCTTGTCAGTTTGTCTACTCTTTCTCGAGCTTCCTCTCAGGATTTTCTGATTGATTTTGATGAAGTTGATTATACAATTTGTTTTGTGGTTTTCTGATTGGTGGTTGAAGTCTTCCACAAAAAAAAGAAAAAAAAAAAAAAGAAAAAAAGAAAAAACAGAGAATTTATTAGGAAACAGTTCGATTGATAGGATGGAACTTTTCAAAAAGAAATGAAGTCCCATTCAATGGAGTTACAAAAGATGCCTCTAATTGGATATAAGAGTGTTATGACTAGTTGAAAAAGAAGAAACATGTTTACACTAATAAAAAAACTCAAAAGTTAAGATAAATGACATTTGCAATCAGCCTTTCTTTTTCTTGGAATATTCTATCACTTCATTCCCAAAAGTAGGCTCTGAAAATGTTAAACCAAATAATCCTTTCCTCAGCTGTGAAGAGGTGATCTATAAGGATGAGAGACAGCCATTCAATACGGTCCACTGGGTTAGTAACCGACCAATTAAAAGCGCTGAAAAAGGTTGGCCAAATCCTTCTGGACACAGTGCAGTGGATAAAAAGATGGAGAAAGGCTAAACCACAGAAAATGTCTCTGTAATCGATCTTGGGTGTTCAAACAAGCATGGCTGTGCTCCCACATCAGAAATTTCTCCTTTTTTGGGTAGAAATTCTTCTAATTGGATATAAAAGCGTTTAGACTATAGTTGCAATGCAAAAAAGATAAGGTCTTTTGCAATAAGTGAAGGTCTAAGTTTGTGTCTTTCGAGCAAAAGAAGGCTTTTAGATCTGCAGGAGTGTGGAGAGTTTTTTGACCTTATTCTTTTTGTTGGGTCTAGTTGGAGCTCTTTAGGTGAAAATGTTTCTAATTACTTTCCTTTCATCATTAATACTAACTGGAGGCATTTTTTATAACCTCTTGGCTATGGTTTGGATTGTTAACAACCAATCAATCCAACAATTTAAGCTGATGGTTATGGTAAATTTAATATTATATCAATATTTTAACATTTTTTCTCACTTGTGGGCTTGAAAGTTTGTTCAGCCCAATAAGTGATTCAATATTAATTGGGGAGAAAATGACTTTACCGGGGTTCTTACTTAAGACTTCCTACTTTGATACCATGTCAAACACTAACTAACCTAAAAGTTTAAGCCAATGACTATGTTAAATTTAATATCATATCAACACTCTAACATGGGTCATGCTGTGACCCCCCACTCTTAAGCTTTTTCTAATTTTGTGTTTCCAATGCAAAGATTGTTTCCTCCGGTACAAAATCCTAGACCCCTTCTAAAGAAATTGAATTTCCATTATCTTCTCTGATTTAGTTACTGTGATATGACAAGTGTTCAGTTGTTAGGAGAACAGACCTTTTAAAGTGTTCCATATCCTATTTCTTTCCAAGTCGCCTAGATGTTGTACAATACGCTCTCTGGGTTGGAGTCACAGGGAAGGGGGAGGGATCATCTTTCATTGTTCATCAGCAATTATTTATGTACACACTCCAAGATTTTATCTACCAGGACTTATTTTGGCCACAAATCCATGCAGATTTTTTGTCACTTGTAGAAATTGGTGAATGTTGTGATTGAGTTGTTTTCTTAGTGTTGGAAGTATTATTATCGTCGAAGTGGCTTCATACTCAGACCTTTCTCCACATATCAAAGTTAACCTTGTGAAACTTTTAATATAAGGCTGTATTTATTTTATCTTTTCACCTTTTTTTGGTATGATTCATGAGAGTGCTAAGGATACTTCTCCTGGTAGAATTTTAATGGATAAATTATAAAAAATGCCCACGAACTTTGTACTTTGTGTTAGAAATACCACCGAACTTCCAAAAGTTTCAAAAATACCCTTATACTTTCAAAAATAGTTAAAAAAATACTCTTACCATTAGTTTTGGATGGAAACTGTTAATTTTTTTTTCAAAAATACTCGTGAACTTTCAAAAGTTGCATCGATACTCCGAATCTTTCAAAAAAGTAAAAAATAAAAATAAATAAATAAAAATGCTCCTATCATTAGTATAGTGATCAATTTGTTTAAAGTTTTCTTGAGTTCGAAAAGAACCAATGTTTAAACAAATTATATAGATATCCTCAATTTTTTCATATAGGTACTCTCATTTTTCTCCTCTTTGACCAATTCTTACATCATTTTTCTCAGCAACCAAATATAAACCAGAACTTTAAGCCAAAACATAAAATCTCACAAAGTTAAAAAATCTTTCCTTAAAACTTACCAAAACGATAAATAGCCAAATACAAAAAAGACGTATTTGAGTATTAATACTCATTCAACTACTAACATACAATCTTATTGAAACATTTAAGTCCTAAAGTCTCATGTTGCTTCCATTATTCTCATTTTTCTTGTAGTCTATATATACCTCAATTGAAGTGAACAATTTTTTTTTGAAAAAGAAAATAATAAATAAATGTCAAATAGTTAAAAAAAGGGGACTAGGAGGGAATTGAAGAAGAGAGGGGAGAAAGAAGAAAGAGAATAAAGAAGTAAGAGAGTATTATCGATTTCTGTTCATAAGGGTATTTTCTAAGTTTAAAGGTATTTTTGAAACTTTTGAAAATTCAAGTGTATTTTTTACACAAATTACAAAGTTTAGAGGTATTTTCTATAGTTTAGACATTTTTAGTTCAAACTTTTAACTGACAGTCTGACACATGTCCACATCAACATCATCCTTAGGATGTAAGACCTTCTAAGAATATAATGTGAAACATGACATGTACTTCCCCCCCCCCCCCCCTTTTAATAATACCTCACCATTTTATTCAGTAGAATGTCATGTTTAGAAATGTTTCGATTTTGTTTGACAGCTGGTCGCAACTATTGGAGACGCTTCCCTTACCAAATGTAAGAATATGAAGCTTATCAAAGTATTTAGAAGCATCTATTTAAAATTTATTCTAGAATTTATACTTAGTCACTTTTCTTTTTGCAATTCTTCTCTAATGATTAAGAGGCAAAAACTAGATGGAAAAATCTATTGCTGGAAGATGAAATCGTTTATTTAGTGTCATTGTATAAACTTAGAGTTTCTGATGCAGATTAAATGGATATGTCCAACTGCGCCTACTCGACCAATAGCTTTATTTGGTGGCTTTCCATCCACTGCATGTAAGCTTACTGAAATCCCTTTTTCTTTGATTATATAAGATCACTCAAACCAAGACCTCTATGCTGCAAAGTCAAATTGTTATTTATGTATTTTACAATAACAAGGGCATCAAGAATGTTATCCCTCCTATGTATGAAGCAAAAGCTTTATTGAAAGAGGCAAAACTCACTTGGACAAACATATATTACAGTGTGAAACGAAAGTTACAGTGAGATATTCTTATTAAACCAGGGTTTGATGTGGAAGATCTTTCAGAAGATGGTCCAGATGATTTAGAGGGTTTGGATGCTTCAGCCGCACATGTTGCATATTTGTTATCAACAGAGCCAGCTGACAGTATGTTTCTCTTGCAATTTATGTCCGTGGCTATCATTGATCCAACGCTTTCTTTAACTTGGAGTTTCAATAGCATTTTTGAATGATTAGACCACTTTAACGCCTATTCCTTTTGCCTTTGCCACTGATTGTTGGCATAATTCTGCTGTGATATTTTCTACAGTTAAGCTTGGTGTAGGAGGGTTCAGTATGGGAGCAGCTACTGCGCTTTACTCGGCAACCTGCCACGCAGTGGGAAAATATGGGAACGGAAATCCTTATCCAGCCAATCTGAGTGCAGTTGTTGGGCTTAGTGGCTGGCTTCCATGTTCAAAGTTGGCTCTTAGTTTTGTCATATGGACAGCCTTTGATTCTTTTACAATCAATATGAAGTTTCATTTAACAAGTTATTATGGTGATTCCAGGACTTTGAAAACCAAGATGGAAGAGAAGAACGCCAATAATAGTGGAGTGGGATCCTTGCCTATTTTGCTATGCCATGGAAAAGGTACTTATAAATTTATAATTGTTCAGCAGAATATGGTTATTTTTCTTACAGATTCTCTGTTCTGTGCTTGGGCTGAATTGATTTCAGCTTGTTGTGTTGACCTTATGGCTTATATTTTCTTCTTAATTGTGGTTAATATGGGCTAAGAAGGGATACACTTTGCTCTAATCTAACATAAAAAGATGGGTGTCATTGTTTAATTGCATTCGAGCAAAGGAGGAATTAAAGTTTGAGAAAATGGTTCTCTCATAACTGTCTATGAACTTCCAAGTCTCAGCTAAATTGCACATTGCACAACTTAGGCTTTAAGATGTTGGATTCTGATAATGGTTTGGTGTGAAACTCATTGCAGTTGATGATGTGGTTCTCTATAAATTTGGAGAGAAATCTTCAGAGGCATTACATTCATGTGGATTTAAAGACGTTACATTCAAATCCTACAGTGGGTATGTTACGAGAGGCTGTAAAGTTCTCGAACTTGTGTGTGTTTCCTTTCTGAATTGAAGAACTAAGTTTTGCAAGTGTTTGATATCGACTCATGTTTTGTTTGCAGAGTTGGCCACTACACAGTCCCTGAAGAGATGGATGAGGTCTGTGCCTGGTTAACTTCAAAGTTGGGGCTATAGAGGGAGGGGAAGCTCTTCAAATTGCACAATTTTTAACCTTGCTGTTTAGACATTCTTTTGACCTACAGTTGATTGGGAACAAATTTGGTGTGATATTATTCTTCCTTTTGGACCTTATATTTGATATGGTTCTGACACCAAGATTGAAACCTTTTGGCGAATTGGAAAGATACTCTGACATGAAATTTGGATAACCTAATCATACACTTGATTGTTACTATTTACAACATCATTCCCTCTATGTTTTGCTTGATTTTGTCATTTTGATATTCCCCCCAACAGATTTGTCTAGAAATTGAAATTTCTGTATTGGAAATCAAAATGATACTTGATATCTCGGAGTACACTATATCTACCTTGAAAATATAAAGGGGTGTTTGGCTCACCAACTCTAAATATTGGTAGAGTTGAGTTGTATATTTTATCAATTCATCCCAACTCTCCCTTCCCATGTTTTAATTGGCTCTACCCATCGGCCACTGTCACACCAAAAATTAACTCCGGGTTTCGACAACCAACTCCGATGACCAATTTTGGTCTTCAACAACCACCCCCGATGACAACTCTGGTAACCAATTCCAGGTTTTGACAACTACCTCCGATGACAATTTCAATGACGAAATTCGGACTTCGACAACAACCTCCAATGATAATTTTGACAACCAACTCTGAGCTTTGACAACCTTCGCACGGTCAACTCTAACAATCAATTTTGGCCTTCGAAAACCACCTCTAGTGACCCAACTCCGACGACCAATTGGCTCTGACAACAAACTTCGATGACAAACTCTGACAACCACCTTCATAGGCTTCGACAACTACTTTTGACTACAAACTCCGATGAAAATCACCTTCGATGATCACCTTTGAGCGAGCAACTCTGATGATCAGCTCGAGACTTCGACACCACCTTCGATGACAAACTCCAACAACCAACTCTAATACCACCTTCATGTGACTAATTTTGGGTTTCGACAGTTACCTTCGACTACAATCTTCGCCTGACTAACCTAGGGATTCGAAAACCACCTCTGACTACACAAAAATTATTTTCGATAATCGACTTTGACAACTACTTCTGACTACTATGACTGATGACTGTTAAAATATGTTGTAGTGTTGATTATATAAAAAAATATTATTTTGTCTAAGTTAAGTGCAATATTTATACGTAATGAATTCACATATCAAATGAGTGTTAAAAAATATTTAGACAAAAATTATGTATGTATTTGAAAAGTATGTAACATAAAAAAAACCCTCAAATGAAAAAAAAAAATCCTAGATTTTTTCAGCAAGAATTAGTGAAAAATAGAAATTTGTTTATCAATAATCCTTCAAATTTAGAGAAAATGAAAGTGAAACTGTTGAAGAAATGTGGTGACATTCCATTGGTTATTACGATGATGAGAGAGATTTAATTAAAAAATTCATGACGTAGTAAAAATATGCAATAGGAATAAGAAGAAAAAGAAGATGATAATGAAATTCATGGAGAAAAATTAGCTAGAGTCAAAAGTTTTGATTTCACTCTAGTTTCTCATTTTATTTAACCATATTTCTATCAGGAATGTAATGAATTAATTGTTGTTCATTGTCCAACAAAGAAAGAAAGAAAGAAAGAAAATTTTAAAAATTAAAAAAAAAATTATCATCCATATTTTATTTTAAACAAAGATGGGTAGAATTATTGAATAAAAAAAATCTAAATAAAAATAGTAATCATAATAACATATTATTTAGAGTTTAAAGAATTGTTTCAGATATCTAGACATGCAAACACAGACATATGAAACCAAATAACTCTACATCCCAAACAGACAAACTCCACAAGACGTATGAACTCTAAACATCCTATCTCAACTCAACGTCTCAAACAGCCCCTAAGAAACTTTTTATCAAAACCATTCTGATATGTTTGTTTTTTTTTAATAGGTGATATTATTATACAACAAAGGGATCTCACAGTCCGAGATCAAGGTATCAAAGCAACAAAACACAAACAAAGATAGGACAACAAAACCACAAACAAAGGTAACAAGATAAGACCAGAACAAAGCCAAAACATAAACGAATAAACCCCCAAACAACCAGGGAGAAGACCAAAGAAAAGAAAACAAAACCCCACAACTAGGGACAACAACAAAACAAAAAGCAACGATAAGTTTAAAAAGAAGAAAAACATCCGTAAACACACTAGATAAGACCATGAAAATCAATCCGCTAGCGAACCGTAGAGACCATAAGGAAAAAAATCATTTTGACATGTTTGCATCGGTGAATTCTTCGCTAATTAATGTTGTGGCTTAATATCATACCAAACAAACAATGTTGTGATATAATTATGATATTCAAACTCAATATTGTAGAATTGTTTTGCAAATTGAGACAATAGTGTCATCATTTCTAAGGATATGGAAATAAAACAACATACAAATTGATCTCTATACTTTCCTGGGTCAATTAAAGCTTGAAAGTATCAACATCTACATAACAAAAACATTCTATTTCCAAACGTTTAATACAAAGAAGCGAAACAGATTTTACTTTTGCAATGGAGACAAGATCATAGAGCGCATGGGATGAGATTTGTAAGCAATAGAAGAGACTGACTGCCTACTCCTTCAGTTGTGAGATTCTTTGACAAAAGCAACGTCAGTAATTCCAGGTGATAGTGTCAGCAGCCGCCTCTCTTCATCGTCATCGACTTCTGCCAAGACTTGCCGAGTGTTGAGTGACAAAGACTCGGAGGTGCATTCTTCCTCTGGAGGAAACAAACCCCAAATGGTAATGCTAATAACAGCATACTTCGTTGGATTCAAGTTTTAACTACATACGTATTTGATCAGACAGCACGTTTGAAATCCATTCAAGGAAAGCAAAAACATTTCGAGTAAAAGACCACAAACCTGAGTATTCGTGGAACTCGGGCAATTGTTTGACAGTAGTTACTTGAAGACTTTCAGGAAGCAAACAACTGCACAAAGCACCTGAAGTTTTCACCAGAAGAATAAGTTAGCAGAATTCACTTTTACACGAGCAAATGAATGCAAAGGCCTAGCTCGATATCTAACTGGCGACATCCATTCCCATCAAACGTGCTTAAGTAAAGGTTATAAGAGTAAACTAACATAATTCATTTTTATATTTCAATCATAATAAAGACTGAAAATGCATCGATGGAGTGTAACAAACCATTATCATAACAAAGAGGTACATATCATATTTGCCATTTTTTTAAAAAAAAATATTTGGAAGGCAAATCAATTCAACCAGAGTTGTCGACATCTTCTTTAAAGCAGAAAGTACACAAGTAATGCAGTTTTTATACAAGATGTCAGATGAATGTATAAAGAAGTGGCTCTTTTAGAAATGGAGGTCTTCCTCCACATTTCACTGGCTTCAACATAATGGATGGCGATATGTTATATGACAATGACAAGGAGTTTAACTAAAAGATGAATGCAAAGAAAGCGAACAATGGTCTGCTAGATAAAGACCAATGACCACTCAATCAAGAAAACTGTTACCCATTCGAGCAAGCCGATTAACCCATCCAGGTATCCTTTTCCCAGTCAATCTGCATGAGACATCATCCGTGAAATGATTACAGTTCTTGGAAATAAGATGATATGTATCTCCATGATATTCAGAAGCAATAGTTTCAATAAACGTTCTGAATTCAGAGGGGGGCATATCAAAATGTCCCAACGTGACAGAACATCTGTATATAAAACCCGGACAGCTCTTTGGTTCTACTTCAAAAACTCCACTAGCGGGGAAGTCGTGAGCTCCGAACCCATACTCTTTGCCATGGACTGTGTGCAACATGGAAGACATTTGAATGGATTCACACGTTAGGTTCACAAGAGCACGATAACACTGAACAAAAAATTCTGAGCTCATAATCTAGAATTTTCTCTGCAAACAGGTACCAATCCAGTTTCAGCTTTAATCTTATATAACAATGTAACAACTTAACAACATATGAAGATCATACCAAAAAATCTCTCTTATCTCTGAATCCCTCTCTCACACACACACAGAAATCAAGTGGTTTTATTCTCCCCACAAAGACATTATCACTCAAATATTCAATGCTAACAAGAGAAGAAAAAGATCCAAAACAGTCGGAAGATCAAACAAAAGCTTGTGCTCAGCCTGAAAATAACCCACATTATGAAGCTTCAATTTGCTAACCCTGAAGGTTCAGATATGTCAATGACAACTACACAAAAGGATTTTGCTACACCTCATTGGACGCAAATCAAGCTATCTTTATACGAATATATCATATATCCACAATCAGCTTCAGATCAACCAATCCAGACAATGGAAGATCTTCAAAGTTAATTTCAATCCAAGACATTAACCAACAGGTGCCTAAGTCCAATCTTCTCATATTCCCGTGCTAAACTTTCGATTAAGTTCCACTCTAAACCAAATAATTAAAATAATTCCAAAAGAAAAGGAACAGTTTCACCAATCTTTCTTCAGAGACATTTTAACAAACATAAAGGGTGCACAAAATACCAAACAAAATCAGGAAGATAGCAAAAAAGGGGAAGGAGGGCAAAAGCGGATGTGGAAATCAGTAAATCACCTTCAATACCCGAATGGAAAATCCCAAAACCAAACCAATAAGAATAATTGTTGGCAGGGGTGAGATCATAAACGTTTAACACCACCTGGGTCTCGTACTTCTTGTTCCAATCTTCACTTTCGGGGGTCGTTTTCGAAGTACTCTCTGCTCCCATCTTCAAAAAAATTTATCGCTGCAACAATATCTTTTCCTGAATGATCCCAAATGGATCTAAATTTGAAAATCTAGAAAGAAAAAAAAGATCTTTTTACTTTAAATTTTCCTTCCCCTTTTCCTTCTCTGCCCATTGGAGAAAAAAACATGAATCAAAGAAAAGAGATTGATCTCCGGCGAGAAGGGGAAAAAGAAAAAGATTAGGAATTTCGAAAATTTATCATAAACAAAAACATGAATCAATTAAAAAAAACTTTTAAGAAAAAGTGGCAATGGGAATTAGGATAAACGGAAAGGTGGGCTCCCAAACGTTCCATCTGGAGCCCTCCCCAAATATGGCTACCATCTTTGAACTCAAAATACTGCCTTTTTAAAATCTCATTCTATCTTAAAAAAAGAAAAGAAAAGAAAAAACTCTAATTCTATTGAAGGATAGAATGTTTTTAAGGTCTCAATAATACTCGTCTTTTTTATTGGAAAAAAAAATCTACAAAAAAAAAAAAAAAATTCATTTCATGGAGTTGCTTTAAAACAAACCATCATGGATTAGCCTAGTGATAGTGGAAGAGACCATGGGTTCAATTCATGATAGTCACTTTATCGATTTAATATCCTATAGGTTTCAGATTAGTCGAGGTGCGCATAAGTTAGTCCGAACACTCACAAATATTAAAAGAAAATGAAGTTGTTTTGAAACATCTAGAGGAACTCAACACATATCTTAACCAAGAGAGTTGAGGTATGTTCAGGTTAGTAGGACTCCGTTTTCTTATATTATATATATTGAAGAGATGCCAAAAACACGGAGAGAAACTCGAGACTCTATCTTGTTCAAGAGCGAGCAAATGTTTTATCCAGTTGAGTTATGTTTAGGTTAGCAAAACTTCATTCTTTGCATTATATTATTGTAGAGATGTCAAAGTCAGAATAAAGGTTAGTAAAACTTCATTCTTTTACATTATATATATCGTAAAGATGTCAAAGTGAGAATAACTCAATTGATATAAATATATGTACCAAAAGACCTAGAAATTGAATCCCAGAGATATAATTTTCTAAATTGGGTTATTACTAAATTTTGGTCGGAGAAATATGAGTAAAAGTTGAGTTATAATTTGCCCAAGACCAAAGATGATGAGGAGATAAGTGAATAAGTAGAGATTACAGAAGTGCTGGATTTCAAGATGTGCTTCAAATGGCATTGGGTATTTGTGGCTATGATAGAAAATAGAAATGACCTTCAATTTGGTGAAATTTTGTTGGGAAGAAGTAGGACCATGTATCTTTAAATTGAGAGCTTCTTTCCTATTAATAAATAATGGAGTGGACAAGCCCTAATTGCCCAAAATAATTGTTATTGTGATTTCTGCAATTTATTAAAGTTGTTAGATGGGTAAGACATGATTTGTTTATAGGCATGTGACACTCCTTGATTGGTGGGTAGGAAATAACTTTAAACGTAATGTCAAGATTGTCCCATCCTCTGGAAAAAGAAAAGCATAATTCAAACACAAACTTATGAGATTATCGTTAATTTGAGATTAGAAAGTCGAACCTGTATTTGATATATAGGATTATTTATTTCAAACTATGTACTTGGTAATCTCACAGATAACTTATGAAATATATCTTTTATACACGTGAAAAATCTCTAAAAGAATATTCATCACACTATTTTTATGATATGTAATATGTGTTAATAATTAATAGATCTGTGGTTTGAATCCCTCATCTCTATCACATTTACAAAAGAAAAAAACATAACTGAGAAATTGGTTAAAAAGAGTTATCATTATTTACAAATTTCAAATTTAAGACAAGTAGGTTTACATAGAAAAATATATTCCCAAAGATAATGGTTACATGCAACCTAATCTCATGCTCTCCTTACCTTTACATAGTAAAAATAAAATTTTAAAAAATCATTTAAAAAAATTGATATATGGCGGCCTTTTACTGGGTGTTATTTGGACTGCACAAGAGATAGGTACAGTTTAAGCTGCACCCAATTTTTTTCTACTCAAAATTCACAATTTCAAGCTAAACCAAACCAAACCTATATAAGCTAAACGCCACATAAAAGAACCTGATATAAACCTATCACAAACTCTAGGAAGAGCCTTTGCCAAGGTCTGAGATGCATGTCAGAAGAGAATCATATGCCAGAGAAAATTTGGAAGTGCCTCTCAAGCTAGTTTTAAGGTGCATAGAAATTATAGCATAAACATAGCACAGACTATTGGTTCTCATGGGACTGAAAAATGCATTAATACTTAAGTAAGCAATCAAGTAATTGTTCCAGTAGCATAGTCCTTGTTCTGAGAGATCCTTTTCCCAGTTGATTTTCACGATTTTAAAAGCATATTGTCAAAATCCGATTAAAGTTTATCTTGCTTCACTTTCATACACCTTAGAGGCAAATTTGGCTACTTGATTGCATTCACATAGCCTACAGTTGTAATGTGAATTATGATATTCGAGTTTACTTATTCAATCATACCAAGCTAGTAGTTTAGCAGTAATGATAGAACCTCTTTTTGTGTTTGTTTCTTTGAGGTTGAATATTCATTTGGCTGGCATAGAAGACGGATGGTCCAAGAGCTTTTGATTGAATTTATCACTTCCCCTGAGAAATCAAAGTAATTTTTATTGAAAGTTGAATATATATATATATAGAGAGAGAGAGAAACTAAGTTGAAACTGCAGCAACATATGTAGAGTACGAGAGCTGCCAAATAAAGACATTAAATGACTCGAGGTTCAGTAAATTACAAGATTCGAACCAGAATCGATCCAGAATCAATGGAACACATGACAAAAGGCAGTAAGGAATAGCCTCCATCTTTCTTTCCGTCTGGGAGAATAAAAGGGCAACAGAAGCAGTAACCAATTGCTATCTGGTGCCACACACAGATTGAGCAAACCTGTTTACCCAACCATCCTCAGAGCATGAGAATCAAAACAAAAGCACATACATTAAGTATCAAGGTGTATTATCTGGAGTTGTCTGTCGCAGTACGCGCTCATGGTGCCTCAACGGGCCTGATCCGCCATCTGATGAATCATTATCATCATCTCTGGAAGATGAACCTATTTCTCCATCGTAACTCTCACCCCACAGTCTGGTTGTTCTCCTCCTAAAACTTGGTTGGCCTCTAGCTCTAGATACATTAGACCAACTGCTGCTCCTTCTACTGGATTCAGGTCTAAAAACTCGAATAAGGAAAAAAACTGTGAGCCAACCCCCATCATCAATGGGCAAAATACTATCATCAACCCTATCCTCTCCAAATGATGATTGTAGTGTGCTCAAAAGGTCTCCCAGGTCCCTTTGCCGCTCAAGTCGTCTCCAATTATGCTGCCGTTCGGGGTCTACTTCTGATGGACGCACAAGAGGATGCTCCTTCCTTGCATGCTTCCGAAGATCTGTATAGGTTCCACTGAAGCTACATGTCTCACAGGAACAACTTCTTGATTTTGCATTCATGAACTGACGAGCATGCTCATCAACGACCCACTTTTTTATCTTCCCACGGCACAAAGGGCATACCAGCTTTGGCTGCATCTGATTCTCACAAGATGAAGGGTGCACATCAAGTTCAATCCCCTCACTTTGTTCATCTGGCGTATCATCAACCACGGGCTCAGATTCCAATGTTGGTGAAGAGTTTACTGTTGGGAGCTCCACGTCTGCCTGCACTGGAATCACTGTTGAAGTTTCTGAAAACAACTTGCAGAATTGATCTAGGCAATTTGAGTGGCGACGACTAGTATCACACATGTAAGGACGGCAACCCTTTTCATGGGATGAACATATGAGAAGAACTGCATTATGAGGATGTTCCATGCAGACAGGGCATCTAACTTCTTCCCACTCTCTCAAATTATCCTCACCTCCCAAGGGCAGTTTAGGTGAAGATCGTCTAGAACGACTGGAGCTGCAACTGAATGGAGATGCTCTATACCTATCATGAGATGCAGAACGATCTCTTCTCTCCTTTGGCATGATGAGTCTTCTAAAATAGAAAAAGAGCTCTAAAGTGCTGAGCAATACTAACCAGGCAATAGCAGGAAAAAAAACCTGTAAGAGATCAATTCTAACTTCAGAAACTACATCCTATTTCCATAATACTAAATAAGATGTGGTATATACGTTTGTACCCATATTCTGTGTTGTGTTATCATATGATTAAAATCCCGGTACAGGAAATTTGGCCGAGGGCATAAAAAAAGGGAGCCCCCAATTATGCCATTAAATGACTAGGATCATTACTTCTTAAAGTAAAACCAAGAGATTAGAATGACAACACAAAAAAATAAATAAATTATAAAATTGGAAAGAAAAAAGACATTGATAAAGCAGATTGCACAAGAACAAGTCGCATAGGAACAAAAGCTACAATCTAGCAGTCTTTCATTTGTAGCAGACATGCTGTTCACTGTAAATCAAGAAAACGACTCTTTCCAAAACATGAGAAAAACATGGAACAGCAACTTAATAGAGTTGGCTGAAAATAACAAAACGTACTCAACAAAATTCCACATAGAAGACTGCATCAATAAAAGTTGTTCTCTCATCTCACTCAATTAAATAATACAATATTGTATTTCAATACATGAATTCATTATCTTGCAAATTTTCCTGGAGATACCAAGGATGCTGGCTCTTAGCAACTACAATTGCAGTATCCGGCAAAAAAATTGATTATGAATGTACGGCTTGCTGTATTATTTAGACACCGCTTGATAACCATTTCGTTTTAAATTTTTTATTTTTGAAAATTAAGTCTATTTCTACCAATTTTTTACAACGATTTGTATCTTTCTTAAGTACAACGATTGAATTCTTGCCCAATTCCAAAAACAAAAATAAGTTTTTAGAAGTTTCAGTTTGTAGTTTTCAAAATTTGACTTGGTTTCTTAAACCATTTGTAAAAAGTAGATAACAAAGAAAGAAATTTATTGGTGAAAGTAGTGTAGGTTTAATTTTCAAAAACCAAATAGTTACCCTACGGAGGCTTAATTTTATATGGCACACACAATCCAGAAATGGATGAAACTGAAACCAAATCCTATATAACTGCAGAGGTAAATGATTTAGATCTCCATTTCTTCCTTCCCATATCCCACAACATTTGAAAATTAAAAATAAATAAATAATTCTAAACACCACGAGACTAGAGCAATTGAAACCATGAAATCAATCCTATAAGCAAGCTACATGTTCATATCTTTCAATACCACCATCCATGTTCTCAGTGATTACAACAAGAATAGACAGTTGGTTGCAAGTAATATTTTGAACAGAGCGTTTCTCATTTCCAGAACGAAAAGTCGATTATAAACTCAAAAGAAAATAAATATCAAAACACCAGAGCAACCAAGCCTATACACAATCCAATAACCATCCCCAGCCAAACCATGAGCTCAACATATATGCAATTTCACAACCACAAGTCCCCTAAAGCTCGTCTAAAGTCCACTTAAACCGTCAAACCCCCCAAACCCACAAATTGAAAGGGGGAAAAGGGTCATCGGGGACAAAAGCGAAGGGAAATGAATCGATTGTGGAAAGATCGGTGAGAGCTGAAGAATCAAGAATCGGGGAGAGGGTAAGAGCAGAGAATTACCAAAGAGAAAACGGATTAAAGAAATGGAATCCTGAGAAGTTGTCAGTGAAGAGATAATAATCTTATCGATTCGGGGACAAGGAAGGAAGACGATGATGAATTCTCAGACAATGGAAGCTCGATCTAGGGCAGCTTCAGCAACAGCGAGAAAGAAGGGGCAGAAAAATTCCCAGGGCTATATATAAACAAATCGCTGCTTACATGGAATCGACGTGGATGTTCCGAGTTCGCTAATGAATAAATTTTACCTTAATTTTATATTTTTTTGGCCAAATTACCAATTTAGCCATGGTATCTGTCTATTTGGTTTATAAAATTTTAAAAATATTCGATAGTTCTTTACATATATATGGTGCATTTTGTTTGTATGGAAAGATAAATCAAAATAGGTATAAATATAGCAAAAATTTATCGTCTATCTACCATATACTTTCTATTATTTTTAAACATTTTTAATAATTTTATAATTTTAAATTATTTTTCTTTTCTTATTTATTTTTTTAAAATTATTTTAGTTTATTTATTTTTAACTATGATGATAGTAACATACTAACATACATCCAAATATACCTATTTTAAATTCACTTACTAAACAAAAGTTTATGATTTTATTAGGTATAAAATATTTATATGTAATAAATCAGCTTATTTAAGAAAAATAATTACATTCAAGAATGTATTTAGCACAAAATTAGAATTAAAAAAATGGTGTACGGACCTCATAAACTTAAAAATTAAATACTGAGCTTGCAATTTAACTTTTCGCTTTATTTATTTATTTTTGAGGAACTTATCACTCTCTATATAAAAAGTTGGTCAATTTTTTTTTCTTTTTTTACAAATAGGAATAAATTCGACTTGTATTGACTATTTTAATCTAAGGTATTAAATGGTAGAATAATAAAAAAAATTAAAAATATTAAATTGTTGCGAGATACTTTTAGATATCCATAAATTTTGACATGACATATGGGTAAATCAACATTTTCATTATATCATAAAAAAGTCGATAAAACATAAAATAAATATAGCAAAATATTACTAATATACAAAATTAAGAATTCTAACTCATTTTAAAATGTTTATTTGTTAAGTTTTATGATTTTTTTCAAATATAAAAAATAAACTAACTTATTTATAAATATAATAAAATGTTACCGTCTATCAATAAAAAACAATGATAGACTAGACATCTGATATTTTAAAAAAAAAATCAACAATTTTATCATTTAAAATAATTACCCTAATATACTTTTTGTAAAAATATTAGAAACCATCTGCATTTTACTGACATTGCTATATTTTAAGCTTTACTTTACAAAACAGTGATTCGAGTTATGGTAATATTTTTTATTCATACTATTTACAAACTGGCGTTTAAAAAAAAGCAATTAAACTTTGTATTAAATTTTGTATTGACGCAATAGTTTTTATTTTGTTCTTTTATAATTCTACAACATAAGTGTGGACTTTAATATCCATGGCATTGGTATAATGATATACTTCTTTTAATTTAAAATATAGAAGTTGGGGTAACTTTGGACCAGAAGACGTAATCAATTTTTACAAACTGTCCAATCAAGAAGAAAATAGGGAAATTCAAGGGAGAAAAAAAGTGCACCTTATGACTCAACTAGGTATATAGAAAGTAGGGAGTTGGAGTCAAGCCCACACCCACTTACTTGCCCTCCTCCCATTGATGAATGGAGCATACTTTGACCTATTTGGTAAACCAACTAGGTATATAGTTTCGGTAAAAAATCCAAACCTCATCCAAGGGTGAAGTTGAGCCTGAGTTCGAGCCTCCAAATAAATTTGATAAACTAGACAAAGCATGCCTTTACCCATTTAATCTAAGAATACCTAATGACTCAAAAGCCATGATGTGGACGTCCTAGGTCAGAATTTCACTATAAATACATTGATATGACCGTAGAAGTAAGATCATTCTAATACTTAATTTTAATACTTAAACTCTCTACTTGCTATAGAGTTATTTTATTATATATATATATATATTTTTTATTTAAGCATTGTAACTTATATGAAAACACGACACCAAGGTCTAGATCTTTCTATTTTTCAAGTTATGTTCTTCCCTACATTACAAATTTACAGTTGCTATGACATGAAGGTTCAATGCATTTTTCCCCATCTAAATTTTGACACAACAATATCGTTACAATCATCTTCAAAGTCTTTTCATTTAAATTATTTTAAAATCGAAAATGAAAATTCACTATTGATTTGAAAAATGAAAAAGCAAAAATTAATGGTCAATATTATTGGCCAAATCATAATAATTTTATAACTTTTACAATTAATTGTGAAAATTCGTACATATCTAAAATGTCATGTGAATTTGTAATATTATCCAATTTATGACTTGTTTCGTAACTATTTAATTTTTGAAAATGAAGCTTATACATACTCTTTTTATCTCTATTTTTTTTTTTTATCTATTTTTACCAATTTTTTCAAAATCAAACTAAAATTTAAAAACTATAAAAATAGTATTTAATTTTATCTTTTAGAATTTGGCCAAAAATACCATTCTTATACTTAAATAAGATGTTAACCAAGAAATTCAAACAGAGTCTTGATTATTACCAAATATTTGTGCATTTGATTAATAGATTGTTAAAATTCCTACATTTTTGAGTTGGCTACGGCTTGTAATTCTTTTTTTCCTTTTTGAAAAGTGTGGTTTTTAGTATTAAAGAGTTTGATTATAGAATTTAGTGCGTGAAGGGCCTGTTATGAATAAAATAAAATTTTGCCGCCTTCAAATTTCAGAAAAGTACGGCGACTTTTGAACGCGCTGAAGTTGGCGCTTGTTGAAGACGCGCGCTCCGGCAGTGAAGAGAGGATATCCGCTGACTCGCTGGAAGAGCTGCTTTTGGATTCTTTATGATCCCTTTGACTTTGACCAACTTCCCGATTCACCTAAACTTGTTATTAACTAATATAATATCATTTTTTTTCTTGAAAGAAAAACTAATTATTTACCCGAAAATTAAAAAAAATTTAGGTCAAAGTTCTATATTGAAATTTAACGTCGATATATATATATAGTGATCGATTTAGGAGATTCATGTCACGATAGACACAATTTTAATCATGAACTTTTAAATTTAAGTCTATATATAGTTTTTGAATTTTAAAAAATTTCTAATAGGTACTCAAATTCTTATTTTTTGTTTATTAAATTCTCAAAATATCAATTTTGCATCCAATACATCTCTTATATATTCAAAATGTTAAACATTAAGACCCCGTTTGATAACCATTGCATTTTTTGTTTTTAGCTTTTGAAAATTTGACCTATTTCTTCCTTATTTCTTACAATGATTTGCATATTTGTTGAATTCATAGCCAAATTTCAAAAATAAAAACAAAATTTTAAAAGCTGACCCCATTTGAACATTTTGATTTTATTTTTGAAAAGTAAGTCTATGGACATACCTTTCACTTCCAAATTTCTTCATTTGTTATTTATTTTTTTACCAATGATTTAAAAAACTAAGCCAAATCTTGAGAACTACAAAAAGTAGTTTTCAAAATGTTGTTTTTGTTCTTGAAATTTGGTTAGAAATTCAACCATTGTTCTTAAGAAAAATGTAAATCATTTTAAGAAATGTAGATGAAATAGGCCTAATTTTCAAAACCAAATGGTTATCAAAGGGCCTAAGTTTCACTATTTTCTATCACTCTTTAAATGAAATTTAAACTTTCACTTATGAATATCAATTTTGCATTGAATAGTCTCTTACATATTCAAAATGTTATATTAGATATTAAATTTAAATATATAATATTTTAAAAATCAATGGATATATTAACTAAAATTTGAAACATTTAAGATTTAATTAGTAACAAAAATAATAAATTTTAAATTTAATGAAACGGTTAATTTTTAATATTTAGATTTATTAAATTTAAAATAGAAAATTTATACTTTTATTAGACATTTTTAAATGACTCACTAGATTTAAAATTAGAAATTCAATAATTTATTAATCACAGTTTTCAAAACGTGTAACTAAACTTATAATTTGACTTTCATATAAATATATAACTTTAATGTACTAATATATGGTATTTAAATTAAATAATATTAATTAAAAATTACTACTTCACATAAATATATATATATAAAAAAATAAAATAAGATATTTATAGTTTTTTTTTTTCAAAAAAAGGACCAAGTATTTTTTAAAGCTATTGGGTGAAAATTTTAATATAGATGTTGAATAATTAGAAATATGTATTAGCAGTATGGAAATTTAAAAAAAAATATATATATATATATGTTGACCAACGAAGTAGTAAAAGTAAAAAAGGAGAATGAAGAATCTGAATAGATTATTAGAAACGTATGGACCACTACAGGAGATAGAAGGGGTGATGACTTTTGCTTAAAGGCTAGTGCCTGTCTAGAAAATCTTGCTCAATGGAATAGAAATAGGGTGAATGGGTCGATCGGAGGTGCTGTTAAACAAAAAGAAAGGGATAATTCAGGAAAAAGCCGAGAGGGAATTAGAGCATTTGGATGAGGAAGAAATGTACTGAAAACAACGGTCAGGTGAGGACTGGTTAAAATGGGAAGATAGGAACACTAAATGGTTTCATACACGGACTTCGCATCACAGGAAAATCAACAAGATTCATAGATTGCAATCTCAGGATGGCTCTTGTGTGGAAAATGAGAAGGAGATGGCCGAAATGGCCACTCGGTTCTTTGAAAATCTTTGCAAGTCTTTTAACCATCATGCCGGACAGTGTCACTAAAATTTTAAATGTCATCCCTCAGACAATCTCGAATGAGACCAATGCTAATCTTGTCAAACCTTTTTTTGCCGTTGAAATTGAGGCTTTTGTGAAAAGTATGCACCTTCCAAAGCGCTTGGTCCTGACGGATTAAACGCCATGCTCTTTCTGCGTTATTGAGAGGTGGTTGGGGATGCGACAAGGTTGTGCCTCAATATCTTGAATGACGAGGATCGACTGAAGAATCTTAATTATACCTCAATTGTGCTCATCCCTAAGGACAGTAATCCTTTCTTGATGTCGGATTTTCGCCCCATTAGTCTTTGCAACGTTGTCTATAAAATTGTGGCTAAAGTTTTGGCAAATCAATTGAAAGAGGTACTGGATCTTATTATTTCCTCTTCGTAGTCTGATTTTGTCCCTGGGAGGCTCACATGGATAATGCTCTTATTAGATCCGAATGTGTGCAGTCAAGCGGTCTGGTAAAACTGGGGTCGTTGCCCTTAAATTAGATATGAGTAAAGCGTACGATCGGGTGTAGTGGGGGTTTCTTCATCAAGTAATGGGGGAACTTGTGGATTCAGTGGATTATGCATTGTGCTGAATCTGTTACTTTCACTGTCATCATCAGCAATAACGACTATAGCAATTCAAACTATCTCGTGGCTGAGGTATGGGGTGTTGGGTTGATGTCCTAAATCTTGTAGGGTCCTCTAGTTGGTAAACATTGTTGAACAAATTCTTGATGTATTTAATAAAAAATTTTATATTTTATTCATTGTTTATAAAATATATGATATTTTAGTTGCATTAACCACAAACCAATAAACTAACATCCAAGGATTGTTGGGATTGATGTCTTAATTCTCCCGGTGGTCTCATAGTTTGTAAACATTTGATACACATTGTTATTAATAAAATAAAAAAATACATGTTATTTTATTGCATTTACTCATATCCAATAAACTAAGATCTATGGTTATTTTATGTAAATTAAGCATGTATGTAAGACATATAAGTGGATCATGCCTTAAGTAATAATCTAAATGGTTTGTAGTGTAAGGATAAAGGAGGGATACCTTATTTTGGTCTGTACTTACGAGCAATTTGTGAAGGGACACTATTAATTGGTTATATGGACACAGAAATATATCTGTAGTGAGAAGAGTGCAGCTGCCGGTCTTTAGTGGAGTGTCCGATAGTTAATGGATAGTGGATCTCGTGACTAAAGAGTTTAGTCAGTTATTCACGTACTGTTGAAGTTTCAAGCTATAGGTCCATGAGGTCCCTTGGTAGCTCAATGGGTTCAAGTTGAGAATCGGATTTTGGGTTAGTTTGAAATGTTCAAATTAACAAGAGAAATATAATTATATGTGATATAATTGGTGTGATGTATTAGATACATTAATTGGAGAAATTAATATAAATATGATTTATATTAAGTATAATAAAATAGAAAAACAACTATGATTTATATGTTTCATATGATGAAATATTAAAACTATAGGTTATAAATATAATATGATAAGTTGGTTATCATATTTATTTATAATATGTTAATTATATGATAACTATTTTTTTTCCTCTAATAACCGTTTGAGTGGGAGGTTATTGGTGAAGGATCTCAAAACGAGAATTTCATGAGCAGGTTTAGATCGCTCCGATTTTCACAGTGACCAAAATATAAACGATATACATTCTAAATTAACAGTTATGCATAATAAAACTCAACAACAACATGCTCAGTATACAATAAAGCATAGAGAAGAGGTTCATTACCAGAGGAAGACGGTCTTCGAATATATGAACCCACAGCAGCAGAAGAACTCCACCGATCTACCAGCACCCCGGCGAGTCTCTCGTTTGATACTGCACGATCCGAACGTACACGAACAAGGAGCCGGGGACAACACCACCAATAGGGAGACCCAGGTATCCTCGATGTCAAAAACCCAGAGAGTGGGCTCTAGTGAGTTTGGTAGAAGACGGAGGAGAAGAAATCGTGTAGATGCGCACACGAGAAGAACTTTGCTATCGTATAGCGGGGACGCTTATTGTATAGTAAAACTACACGATCGTTTAGGAAACTGGTACATGATCGTTTAGGGAATGCGCGAGTTAGATGATCGTTTAAACGATTGAGAATCTATCGTATAGGCTTTCAACAATCAGTCTTTCACGATTTCTTTTGGGTGCGGGCTTTCTTTTTGCACGAATGAATTGCCCAAAAATTGAAAACGATTTTCAACTTGTATCCCGCCGGTTACCTTAACCCTCGCGGCCCACGTTCCCACTTACAAACGTGAAAATGGGTTAATTATTAAATAATTAATCAATTAATTTATTTAATAAATATAATCATATTATATTTATATCTTATAGTTTGATATCATATATCTACTATAGTATTTTTCCTATACTTGATATAAATCATATTTATATCTAATTTCTTCCAAAATATTGTATCTCATACATTTAGCCAATTATATCATATATAATTAACCATTCTAATTATATCATACATAATTGTACTTCCTCTTGTTAATTTGAACATTTCAAATTAACCCAAACACTGGTTCTCGACTTTATCCAAGCTACCTAGGTGATCTAATGGACCTGTGGCTCGAAGCTTCAACGGTACGTGAATAGCTGACTAAACTCTTTAGCCACGAGATTCACCATCCGTTAACTATTAGTGATTCCACTAAAGACCAATAGCTGAACTCTTCTTACCACAGATATATTTCTGTGTCCATTGGATATAACCAATCATGAGTACGATGACCCTTCACAGATGCTCGTAAGTACAGCTGGACCAATTTACCATTTTGCCCCTGTAGTTACATCTCACTCCTTAAGTACCACTGATTCCTTTAATGAACAATACAACATAGTCCAACTATGTGTGAACACCTCTCAGGCTATGAGAAGGTGTGTGGCGCTACATCGTTCAAGCCCTGGAATTAGCCCTTAAAGGAGCCATCTATCTACTTACCCCTGCCTCAGGGAAGGAGTGAATTCTTTCTTGTGTAGCCGAGTTTCCAGCTTCCAAATCAAACATATCCTCAAAATGGTAGGTTTAAATCGAAGACTTGGCCACTTGCACCCATACAAATCAAAGAATCGCCTTCAATGGCAAGAGTTCCCAACTCACTCAGGATTGAGGTCATGTTACCTATGGTCATCCTAGTGAAGTGAAGTCCCTGTCATGAATGATATTATATAACGAGACATAACACTTCATGGTCAGGTCTTATACAAACTCTTTGTATAGGACGCCCCCGCTTGCATGTCCCCAATACGAATGATCAGGATCAGATCATCTGTGGCAAGTCACAACACTTGTGACCATTCCACAAAGCGAGCCGCGTCCGTAGCATTACCAGGATAAGGTTTCCCTCATATATCCATATACTACAGACCATTTTAGTTATCACTCAAAACATGATCCACTTGTATGCCACCACATGCATGCTTGAGTCACATATAGATAACCAGGGATTTGATGTTTATTGGTTTGTGGTAAAGCAACTAAAACAAGTAAATGAGCAAAACAACAAGATGTGAAGTAAATATCATATATTAAGAATCACAGGTGTTCGTATGTACTATTTACAAACTACAGAACACGAGACTTTAGGGCATCAACCCCAACAATTGGAAGTTTTATGGTAATCGTGAGATAAAAGAAAAATTGTTTTCCAAATTTAGAAGTTGGATCCATTCAGATAATTCTCACTGAAAAAGGGCTATCAAGTAAAAGGAGTTTTACTAAGCGATAGCGTTGACAGAGTCTACACGATCGTTTAAGAGTTGACTATACGATAGTTACTCTTTTGATCGTTGCTACACGATCGAGTAGAAAAGTCTATGCGATAGGCTTCATTTACTAAACGATTGAGTACATTGTTTATGCGATAGACAGTGTTCTTATCTCCCACTTACTCGATTGTCTACTCAATCGCATATCTTCTGTCTTCCTCAAGCCAAGATCATACAGAGCCCACAACTCCTAGATTCTCACACCGAGAATACCAAGGTAACACTTATGGTGGTGTTCTACATCCGTTTGTGAATCGAGTTGGACTTGATTGAGTTCGAGGTGCATTCATACGATCGTTGTGTCCGTGTTGTGTTATTGGTTATACCGGTCGTTGCGTTCGAGTGTATTGTTGGACACATTGGACGTTGATAGAGGGATACTTGAAGAATGGTTCTTCAAAGGTACACATACTCTATCCCTTGAATCTCTTGTAGCATGCTGCAATTTCTATTGATGCATAATATGTATATTTCTGTTTAAGACTGTAATCATTGTGTTCATTCGAATGGAATTTAGAACGATCCACTTCTGCCACTCATGGAGATCTCTATTTGTGATTTCCTTTAAGGTTAACTTTGTAACTTAAACATGTATGTGGAGACATATGGGTGGATCATGTTTAAGTGATAACCTAAATGGTCTGTAGTAGATGGATAGGGTTGGGTACCTTATCATGGTGACACTACGGGTATGCGAGTATGACCCATTTTGTAGGTGTTACAATGGTTGTAAAATGCTACAAATGATCTGATCCTGATCATTCATGTATAGACATATGAGCGGAGATATTCTATACAAAGGAGTTTATATAAGACCAGACCACGAAATGTTTAGTCTCATTATATAACACCGTTCATAATAGAGACTTACATTTCACCAGGATGACCATAGGTAACATGGCCTGAATCTTGAGTGAGTTTTGAACTCATGCCTTTGAGGGCGGTCCTTTGATTTGTATGGGTGAGAGTAGCCAGACTGCCGACTCAACAAGCCTACCATTTTGGGGATTCGTCTGATTGGGGAGCTGGGAACACAACTACACAAGATGGAATTCGCTCTTTCTCCGAGGCAGGGGCAAGTAGATAAATTGCTCCCTTAAAAGCTGATTCCGGGTCTTGAACATTGTGGCGCCACACCCTCTCCTGGCTCGAGAGGGGTTTAATCATAGTAGGACTATTATCTATTGTTCATTAGAGGGATTAGTGGTACTTAAGGAGTTAGATGTAACTACAGGAGCAAAACAGTAATTTGGTCCAATTGTAATTACGAGTAATTTATGAAGGGTCATCGTACTGTTGATTGGTTATATCCAATGAACACAGAAATATATCTGTAGTACGAAGAGTGCAGTTGTCAGTCTTTAGTGGAGTGCTCGACAGTTAATGGATGGTGAATAATGTAATTAAAGAGTTTAATTAATTATTCATGTACCGTTGGAGCTTTAATCTACAGGTCCATGAGATCCCCTTGGTAGCTTAATAGGATTTAGTTGAGAATCAATTTTTGGATTAATTTAAATTATTTAAATTAATATAGGGATTTAATTATATATGATATAATTGTCATAATGTATTTGATACATTATAACTTAATGGGAGGAAATAAATATTTGAATGAGATTCAAATATATTTTCTATGAATGAGATTCATAGTTGTTAAATTTAATATAAATGAGATTTATATTAAATGCCATAAAATAGAGAAAAGAAACTATAGTTTATATTGTATGTGATACAATATTAAAACCATAGGTTATATGTTATATTTGATATAATATATAATATGATAAGTTAGTTATCATATTTATATCCTAAATAATAAGGAAGGGAGTTACAACTCCCTTCCCTATCTTTTCTCTCCACCCACATTAGTGGGGTGGTTATTCTTTATGGCAGGGAGAATAAAAGAAATTTTTTTCTTTTTATTCTACGTTGTTGTTGAAGGATTGAGAGAAAGAAATTATAGAAGCGTTCTGTGTTTTGTGTGTTCTTGAGATATTTCTCAATCTTCCTCATCCACCTTAAACTTTCCCTCTTAACCAAAATAGTCAGAGCCCACCACTCCTGGGTTCTCACCCTGAGAATACCAAGGTTATGATTGTGGTAGTGTCCGGGTTTTGGTTCGAGATTAATTTTGAAGAAGGTCTTCAAGAAGTTCGTGATCTGTATGAGGAAAATCGTGAAGAAAAGTTCTACAAAGGTGATATTTCTTGAAACCTTTTCTTGTAAAGCATGCTGTAGTTTAGATTTTAAATGCATATCTTATAGTCTATTTACTGTAAACTTTGTATTCAATAATTAATGAAATTTGGTCGATCTACTTCCGCTCAAGGTTCTCCTCATACGAGTTCTTTTAAGGGGACCCTTTGTCACCCTATCTATTTCTTATTTACACTAAAAGTCTCTATACTCTTCTGCAAGAGGAGGAATGGATTGGTCACTTTTCAAGTTTGCATATTAATCCATATTGTCCTTCTATTTCTCACTTTTTTTGGTAGATGGTAGTATTTTCTTTCGGGCAAAGGAAAAAGACTAGATGGTTATAAAATAGGTTCTAGAGACATGTGAGAGAGCTTCTTACCAGATCTCAAAATTCTTGGCATTAATTGGGGCCTCAGCAATGCCCGTCTGGGTTGTAGGGATAGCTGGTTGGAAATAATCTCTGATAGTTCTAACAGCTCCACCCTGGTCTCCTCTGGCGTCGAGCTCAACTCTTCTGTTCCTTCTTACTCTTTTCAAAGTCCGTTTAAGTTCTGGATCACAAGGAACAAGTTCAGCCTGTTGACTTCTTCGCATACACAAGATTCAACAACGACTACAAAAAAAAAAAGAAAAAAAATGCCCAAATTAAGATCAACTCAGTCTTTAGCAATATTAAGCTAGCAAAAAAAATTTGTGCCAGTCCCCGGAAACGGTGCCAAAAACTTGATGCGTTATGCCCAAGCACACGCGATCGAAGTAATAAATCCCAAATAGGGTATCGTTCTCAAGCAAAATTTTTCTAACCTAGCTATCACAATTCTTTGTCAATTTTATCCAGGCAACCAAAAGATGACTTTTATCTATAACTACGGATAACAAAAATTCAGTCACACACAAGAACAATTCAGAGCAAAACAATTCCAAGGTGTTGTTTCATTTAGAGAATACAATGAATATGACATGCAATTGATTGAAACTGATAGATTGAGGCTAGAAGTTTTAAAATTAGGAAATCCTCTCTCGAGCTCAAACCATCATAATAATTACCCATCAACCAGAATCTCTTCTATCGCTTGAATAGTTATAACATTAAGACCCTCCAATTGCACCCCTTATTATTCTAAATTCACTCTCGTGCAATTTCGAATAACAATCTAAATTATTGAGTCCAACGAATTAAATTCTCTCTTGAGAGATCTAATTAATTTAAGTTCATTCAATTAATGGCCAGTTAATCAAAAACATTAAGCACAAATAATTTAGAAATCTATGTAAAGTCAATCAACTGTAAATTCAATATTCAAAGTAACATCCCTAAAATCTACAAAACCCTAGAAACAGAGTTTAGTCACGTATGATTCCAATAACAGTATTCAATAAACAAAAAATCATAATGGCAAAAAATAAATCAACAAAGAAGAACGATCTCCCCTCAATAGGTTCGAATCCCAATCACGATATTTTTTACTCTCGCCACGAATACTGGATTGTTCTTAAACAACACTGCACAATCATGATCAATCCAGAAACGCTCTCAAATCACTTCTTAGTCAAAATCTCGAGTCTTCAACCAAAAACGATAAGAATTATTCTGTTTTGGCTCTCATACGGACTATAATATATCAATTCAGCTCTATATTTTTCCTTTTCTTAGACCTGGCAGTGCACGTTCTTATTTATAATATACTCGTAGCGTTGCAACATTACAAACCAATGTTGTAATGCTGGCGTCATGCCAGGCATGTGTTAAAGTCGTAGCGTTGCAACGCTACGCTACCCTATTCCAACTTACTCTCGGGTCTACAACGTTAAGGAGTAGTGTTGCAACTTTCTTCCAATGTTGACTCCCCTAAATTTCCTTCCAAATTTGTCTCTTTTCTTGATCTTGGGTCCTTGGTTTCTTCTTAATTCCATAGCCAACCCGTAATTGCTCAAAATTGGAGTTTTGCCCTGGGATTTTGATCATTTTCGCACAAATTGCTCCTGATGCTTAGTTTCCTGGAATTACTCAATAAACCACATCAAACTAAACAAAACTAGCAATATTAGTTCTAAATTTGAAGGTAATAAACGCACTTTTTAGATGCTTTTCACCACCCTAAACTTAAAACTTTGCTAGTCTCGAGCAAAGAAAAGAAAGAAACATAAAGTAGGAGAAGTAATGAATACTGAAATGAAAAGGTTCAAGGCATGCAATCTCTTATTCCTTCATAAACTTCTCAACATATATAACACTTATCCATAGAAAAATTCAGACACAACCTAATCGTTGAGAGTTTCTAAAGCCAAAACTTTGAATCCTTTGTGTGTGTATGTGTCTCCTTCTTTAATTCAAAACTCAAAAACTGACTTAAGATTTAATTAAGCTTCATCAGTTTTCCCCCTAATCTAGCTCAAGAACCAATCATCAAGTATCACTACACTCAAGGAAGTAATATGCCCACTAAGGTGCCTTATTTATGTTTCTCTTCATTTTTCTCTCTCTCTCTTTTTATATATCTTATTATTTTTTTTACAGCAAAAAGACCCTAATTTGCATCATTTTACCTAGCGGCACTGACTTTCACACATCTACTGCAGGGAACCATACCCAGTCAATTCCCAGGTATCCTAACTGATCACAGCAAAGGCAACTCTTTTTACCCCCATCCATGCATACACATTACAAGTTTACAATAATACAAATATATTTATTTTACGCACATGAGTATACTCTCTCTATATATTTTTCAATGGAAATAATAATATTCTTTTCTTTCCTCTTAGTCTAACATTACAACCCATCATGCAAGATACTCTATAATCAGTGGGGTCTTTCGAGGTGACAACTAAATTGACTTAAATTAATGTTTTGTTCAGTTAGAGGTTCTAAATTAAAGTAGTTTGTGCTCAAGATAACAGAGGATACAAAGAGGGATTCAGAATAAAGAACACTCAAGACAAGACTATTTTATCCAATTTCTACTTCAAAGCATGGCATACATCATGTGTGACTCATCAACCATCATAATAAAAGAAAGGAACCAAATAATACAATTCAATTAGTCTAGTATTCTTCCTAACCAAAATCAACTCTTTTTCAAAATTTTCAATTTTTCTCAATTTTTTCTCAAAATTAACAATAACATGCATAAAACAATCAATTCAAGACAACATGCATAAAAACACAAGATTCAAGCACAAAGTATGCCCCCACCCCAGACTTAAAAAGATGCATTGTCCCCAATGCATAACATTTCAAACAATCACACATCAAGCTTGAGTAGTGAGCAGGGATTCACGAATCTGGATGGCGAATTGGTGCTTGAAAACACTTGAGCATCCTTTCCAATTGAAGATCAAAACAAGAGAGGTGGCTCTCTATCTTTTAAAAAAAATCAAATAACAACTAAAATCAAACTGAATTAAAACAAGAACACTTGGGTTCCCTCCCAAGAAGCGCTTAGTTTAACGTTTTTAGCTAGACCAGATCTCTAATTCAGACAAATTTTAAGGTGGCGTCATCATTTCATGCACAGCAACACCTGGAATATATATTTTTCTCCCGCACTGACATTCACATAAAAATTTAGTCGAAGAACAGTTATAAAAAAAAGCATAATCCTCTCTCTCTTCGTCCACCAGTTCAATATCTCCCTTACGAATATAATCGAGAAAATTTACTGTTCCTTCCTTTGGAGGTTGTTCAGAACAAATTACCTTTTCCTTGCCCTTTCCTTTACAAGGAGACTGTTCAGAATGTTTACCATCTACTTCGTTGACCTCTTGGCACAAATTTGCAGGCTCATTAGGTTTGGAAGAACGAAAGATGTTGAATTTTACCTCTTCATCATTCACCTGAAGTGTAAGCTTGCCATCATAAACATCAATCAAAGCTTTGTTTGTGGCTAGGAATGGTCGTCCAAGGATGATGGGAATTTCAACATCTTCTTCCATGGCTAGGACCACAAAATTTGCTGGGAAGATGAAATCACCGACTTTAACCAGAACATCCTCTACTAAACCATGAGGATACGTGAGGGAACGATTTGCCAACTGCAATGAGATCATTGTCGACTATACCTCTCCTATGTCCAGTTTCTTATACAAAGATAAAGACATCAGATTAATTGAGGCTCCTAAATCACATAAGGCCTTTTTTATCGTCAAATTCCCTATAGTGCAGGGGATCGTAAAACTCTCAGGATCCTTTAACTTTTGTAGTAGCTTCCTTTGAAATATAGCACTACATTCCTCATTTAAGCTAATTGTCTCATACTTTTCTAATTTTTTCTTTGAAAACAACATTTTCTTCATGAACTTCATATAGTTTGGCATTTATTCCAATGCATCTGCAAAAGAAATATTAATGTGAAGCTTCTTAAAAATATCCAAAAATTTAACAAATTGATCATTCAATTTCTTTTTCTGAAAGCGTTGGGAATAGTGCATTTTATTCAATACAACAGGTGAAGGTTTGAATTACTCCCTGATTTGGATGATATAGGAACATCATTCTTTTTTCCTTTATTCACATTACCAGCTGAAGGACTCAATACCACCTGTTCCTCTATCTAGTCTATTACAGGATGCACAATAGTTTTCCCACTTCTCAAGGGTATTACTTTCAACTCTTCCCTTGGATTCTCCGTACAGTTAGGAAAAGCTCATTTGTTCATAGTATTCAATGTAGTAGCGATCTAGCTAACATGAACCTCAAGGTTCTGGATAGCTTTCCCATGATTCGTTACTGTGCTCTCCAACAAATTGGTTCTGCTCCTTGACTCCTTATGAAATCCCCAAGCAAAGCCTCCACATATGAAATCCCCAAGCAAAACATTCTTATTGTTAGCATATGAAAAATTCTCATGATTGCGCAAACCTGAGTGATAATGAGTGGGTTAGTTCATCTGATAAGAATTTTGATGGGCACTTTGAAATTGATTTGCTTGGCGCACATAATTTTTCTACTCAGGGTTAGGTACCTCCCATAATGTGAGTTCATTACAAGCTACCATCGATGCAATCAATGGTCGAGTACCTGTGGACAAAAGATTAATGGCATTAGTCAAAGTAGCCATATGCGTCTTTAAAACATTTACCTCATCGAGTTTCTAAACTCCAACCACTCTTAGATGAAGATCGTTATGAGGGCCAATTATAGCTCGTGGCAGCATGTCCTTCAATAATGCCTGAGTAGCATCAACAGTTTTTGCAAAGATTGAGCCACCTGCAGCAGCATCCAAGATGGATTTCGTTGTACTGGTCAACCCATTGTAGAACAACTGGATTTATAACCAGTCAGGATATCCATGTTGGGGACACTTCCGCAACAACTCATTATAGCACTCTCATGCCTCGAATAACTGCTCGTCCTCTCTCTATCTGAATGTGCCAATTCTGTTCTCAGTCTGCGCTCGTTTTCGTAGGAGGAAAGAATTTGTTCAGAAAGGCTTGAGCCAACTCATCCCATGTGGTTATGCTTCCCGTTGCAAGTGACTCCAGCCAATCTTTCGCCTTGTCCTACATAGAAGGAAATAATCTCAGTCTAATGACATTAGAAGAGACTCCATTTAAATTTACTGTCTCGCTAATTTCCAAGAAAGAGCGGATATGCTTATGTAGATCTTCATGTAGAGTTCCTCTGAATGTAAGGTCTCGTGCCATTTGAACTAAATCAGGTTTTAGCTTAAAATTATTGGCATTAATTAGGGCATCAGCAATGCCCGTCTGGGTTGTAGGGATAGCTGGTTAGAAATAATCTCTAATAGTTCTAACAACTCCTCCTTGGTCTCCCCTGGCATCGAGCTCAACTCTTTTGTTCCTTCTTACTCTTCTCAAAGTCCATTCAAGTTCTGGATCACAAGGAACAAGTTCATCCTATTGACTTCTTCGCATACATAGGATTCAACAACAACTACAAAAAAAAAAAAAAAAAAAAACTCAAATTAAGATCAACTCAGTCTTTAGCAATATTAAGCTAGAAAAAAATTTGTGCCAGTCCCCGACAACGGCACCAAAAACTGGATGCGTTATGTGCAAGCGCATACAAACGAAGTAATAAATCTCAAATAAGGTATCGTCCTCAGGGATCGGCTTGAGCAAAATTTTCCTAACCTAGCTATCACAATTCTTTGTCAATTTTATCCAGGCAGCCAAAAGATGATTTTTATCTTTACTATGGATAACAAAAATTCAGTCACACACAAGAACGATTCAGAGCAAAACAATTCCAGGGTGTTGTATCATTTAGGGAATACAATGAATATGACATGCAATTGATTGAAATGGATAGATTAAGGCTAGAAGTTCTAAAATCAAGAAATCCCCTCTCGAGCTTAAACCATCATAATAACTACCTATCGACTTAAATCTCTTCTATCACTTGAATAGTTACAACATTAAGACCCTTCATTCGCACCCTTTATTATTCTAAATTCACTCTCGTGCAATTTCGAATAACAATCTAAATTATTGGGTCCAACAAATTAAATTATCTCTCGAGAGATCTAATTAACTTAAGTTCATTCAATTAGTGGTCAGTTAATTAAAAGCATTAAGCACAAATAATTTAGAAATCTATGCAAAGTATATCAATTGTAAACTTAATATTCAAAGTAACATCCCTAAAATCCACAAAACCCTAGAAATAAAGTTTAGCCACAAATGATTCTGAGAACAGTATTCAATAAACAAACAATCATAATGGCGAAAAATAAATTAACAAAAAAGAACGATCTCCCCTCAATAGGTTCGAATCCCAATCACGATCTTCTTGACTCTGCCACGAATATCGAATTGTTCTTCAACAACACTACACAATCACGATCAATCTAGAAACGCTCTTAGATCACTTCTCAGTTAAAATCTCGAGTCTTCAACAAAAAAGGATCAAAATTGCTCTGTTTCGGCTCTCGTGCAAACTAGAATATATCAAGTCGGCCCTATATTTTTCCTTTTCTCAAATCTGGAGGCGCACGTTCTTATTTATAATATACTCGCAGCATTGAAACACTGCAAACCAACATTGCAATGCTGGCGTCATGCTAGCCGCGTGTTAAAGTCGTAACGTTGCAGCGTGCCCTGTTCCAACTTGCTCTCAAGTCTACAGTGTTAGGGAGCAGCGTTGCAACATTCTTCCAACACTGACTCCCCCGAATTACCTTCCAAATTTGTCTCTTTTCTTGATCTTGGGTCCTTGGTTTCTTTCTAATTCCATAGCCAACCCGTAATTTCTCATTGATCATTTTTGTGCAAATTGCTCCTGATGCTTAGTTTCCTAAAATTACTCAATAAACCACGTCAAACCAAACAAAACTAGCAACATTAGTTCTAAATTTGAAGGTAATAAAAGCACATTTTAGATGCTTTTTACAAGTCTATATGGAAGACACCTTATAAATGTAGCTTCCCAGAGGCCAGCACAACGATGAGATTGTCACATTCCTCCCCAAACTACCCTCTTAACCTTGAGAGGGGTGTGAGAATGATAGAAATCATCTTCACGATAGTATCTATTGCCTGACTTTTAGGATCGATATGACAACCCTAGAAGGGGGTGAATAAGGTTTATTTAAATTAATTAAAACTTTTTCCTAATGTGGGCCCTATTAAGCAAATTAATAAACTTTTTGCTAACAAGTAGTTTAAACAATAAATTCATGCAAATAAATTCAACCCAAAATAAAGTTAATAATACTACTTTAAAGCACCCAATTTGATTCTAATAACAAGATTGATAATGAATGTAAAAATTTAAGAACTATCAATCAAAATATACAAATATGAGCAATTAACTTCAAGAACAAATATTGCAATTAATTTCATGTAATAAATTATAATAACAAATTAATTGCAAAATTAAATAGGAGAGGAATAGAGAAATTGACACCGGTAATTTTATAGTGGTTCGGCACAGCCCGACATACATCCACTTCCCAAGCTTCTCTTGGGTATGTCACTACGAACTTGACTCTTTCCACGACTTAGAGTCGAACTTCTACAACGTTCCTTTTCCAGGTGCAAGAACAAACCCGATTCTTTTCACGGTTGAGGATCAAACTGTTATAACAACTCGTTTTTGGATCAAGAGCAACTCTTACAAGTTGGAAAATGTTAAAGAATACTCTTACAACTCTCTTAATAGAGTGGATTTACAATTGTTAATCTCGCACAAATCAATTCTCACGATACATAAATCTCTATAAAGAATTAAATGGAAAGAAGAAATAACGAAGCTTAGCGAGAACAACAATGGTGGCTTTTAGGATTGTAAAAAATGTGTAATTTTTTTTTTTTTTAATTTGAGAGAAGATGAAGAGTTTAAAAAGAGACGAAGGTAGGTGAAAATTAAATTCAATTTGGGTCATTGGATGTTGATAAAAGAAAATTGAATGGTGGAGATTTAAGCTCAACTAGCCGTTAGACACAATATATATATATGTATATATCTTAAATTATTTTCTTTTGAAACCCAACAAAAGGTATAAATCCATCATGTCACAAACATAACATGATATTAAATTTTTTTTCTTTTCAAAACCAATTCAAAAATCAAAAACCTACCATATATCACTATTCTATTGCTCCAAGTGGCACCTTTCAATTGGTCCACTTTGATGAAAAATAATCTGCCACGTCATCAGTTCGGAATTTTTTCATTAAGCTTGTTTCACTTTTATCTTCTTCGTTTGAGCTCCGATTTAAGTGAATCAAATAGTGTTGGAACTGTTGTTCCGAGCTTTACACAATGGATACTTAAAACACTAAAATTATTGGTCAATAAGTTTAGATTTTTTATTATCAAAATATTAATTAATTAATTTGAGATTAAGGGCCAAAAAGCCAACATGACTTACTTACACATAACTTCTCATGATATTATCCTCGAGGAAAATGCATAATGTCTACAAATGCATGTATTTTCTTTTATTCCTTATTAAAATATTTCAAATCTACATATCATGACTTTGGTCTCATGTACTTATTTTACATAACATCAAACTTGTCAATGCATGGTGACTCGACAACTATGAACGTAAAGTTTGAAATATGACTCTTCAACAATATGGTAGACTTCATCTTCAAGAGGTAACTGGAACTCTTCCACTACTTGGGGGGAAAAACATTTGAAAAGCATGAGCTAGGAAGCCCAGTGAGCGACAATTTTAACTATTAAACATAACTTTAAACATTTTTTTACCCGATCGTAATAGATAAATTTTTAAAGATTATTTCATTAACATCATAAATGCATAAAATCATCACAAGCGCATACTCTAGTTTACCACAATGAGATAGACCAACATGCGACCGCACTCAGCTCACGTACGTTTCGAAACATGTGGCCAGGTTCAACTCACATAGATTCAACATTCTCAATAGTGGCCAATTATAGAGCTACAACGTATAAGACAGTTTTATCACTTCTCAATGCCTGAAAGAACTATATAATAAAACATACCTCAACGCATAGAAAGGAACTTACAAAGAAATACACTTCAACACGTGGTTCATAATAAAACATATTTCAACACATGGTTCAATCCATTTTAACGGATCAAAGTTCACCAGAATAATTTATAAATACCACTCGTAATTTTGATCATCAGTCTTGTACCTGAGTTATCCTGGTGAACCAACTTAACACTCCCAGTTCTCGTTGGTGTGAACCAACTCAATGCACACAGCCTGATCTCGTCGTACGTGCACGTAGACATACATCCTACTTTCTTGTCACAGGCTCAGAAGCTAGATCTGAAGATCCTCTGACCATCCCATGCGGTACTACGAAAATATAATCACGTAAGTGGAAGAAACCACTTTTATATACATTATCAACCATACGCTTACTCAATATTTTTTATATGAGTCATCTTAAAACATTAATTTACAAACTATGCGCTTTAGCCATAGTAAAACATATTTTCATGTTATTCAAAACATCATGTTTTCAGCACTTATTAAATAAAGAATTCTTCAACGCGTCAAGTTCAAAGCATCATATTTACAAAATATCTTATTAAATCAATAAAGCTTTACTTAAAGACAACTATTTATTGCATCGAAATCATATTTTTACTTTTATGGAAGGGTTGCTCATAACTTTGAACCTTGGCTGTCAATGCATGAAACGTGCATTGAGTACCCTACACTCGACAACCTATCCACCCAACTCCTTTAAGATGCCTCTTTCCTTCCTCCACCCTTGCCTGCTTACCCTGCTAGACAAAGAGTTTAACTCCTCCCAATTTCCTACTCCCCCATCTCTTTAGCCTTAGACATAGTATTTATAGTCTCTCAAAACTATCCTTATCGTCAGAAGCATTGCTCTCTACCCACCTACTCCACCTCAAGTGTAAACCCTAGAACTTGATTTCCTAAATAGTATTGTTTGATAGTCCATATTGTTTTCAATTATCTTAAAGAATGCTTAGGGAGTTAGTTTTTATCTAATTAAATTAGAAGTTGGTAAGTGAATTAATAAAAAAAATGGAATTTTCCTAAGTGTTTAAAATTTTGAATTATTTAAAGAGAAGGAAGCCATGTGTGAAGGCTTGTAGCATGAGAGAGATGCCTAGAAGGCCTTGACGACAAAGCCAAAGAAGGAGTTGGCATTGACAAGCTTAGGCGATGTGCTTGGTGGGAACGACATGGGAGGCTTGCCAAGATACAAGGAAGATGGCAAGGAAGGCCTAGGCGAGGAAGTGAAGGTGAGTCTTGGGCAAAGAGGATTGTAAGTTTTAGGCAATGACAAGGTAGTAGCATGGGCGGTGAGGAGAGCCTATAGCTGAGAGATTAGAGAGTGTGAAGGCCATGCCATTTTAGATGTTGATGTGCTAAGGGAAGCAATTTATTTAGCCTAATTAGTGGGCTAAGTGGCATAATTAGAAACTTAAGACAAGATATTATGGCATGATGTGTCACTTAATTACGCAAAGTAGCCATGCAATAACAAGTATAAATAGAGGCTGAAAAGAGGAAATCGTTTTTACGAATTTTCTCATGCCAAAGAATAGGTTTTTCAGCCAAAGTGAAGAAATTCCCACGATTTACTAGTGAAATCTTGAAGAAATTGAAGGTCGTTCTGGTTTCTAGACTACTTCGAGCAAGCTATGAATATTGGTGGATTTTTAACTCTCTAAGAAGAATTAGAAGCTCTAATATTGCGGTAAGGTAGATATGTAAGAAGTTCACAGAAGGAAATTTTGAATTTTGATGAAAAGATTTTAAGTTATAAGTTATGGAAGTTTAATTTGAAATTTGATGTTGAATAAGCAGGCAGTTACATAGGTTGAAGAAGTAGGCAACTGGTCGAGGACTGAGGAAGTTGGCGTTGAGTAGGGCTGGCGGTAAAGTGTCTCTCACAGCGCCCCTCACACGCCCTACACTTATTAGGCAAGCAACCATGCAACCCAAGCGACCAAGTTTGCCCGTTTCCTAGTCTGTGCGCGCCCTTGACGCCTAACACGCATGCATAACAGCCAAGAATGCCTCTCATATGAGCACTTGTGCGCATGACTGTCGCCCACGAGGGGCCACCCGACTACCTTATGTGCGTGCCTGAGGCCAGTTTGTGTGTCCTAGCACCCATACCCAATGTCCGTGTGCATGCACCTTGCACCATTCGGCCCATTGGTGTGCATAGGTTGTCGTAAGCTTAGTATTGGCCTAGTCTTGGAATTTTAGTATTGGTAAGGCATTGTTGAGTTCATTAAGAAGTATTATGAATATTAAGCTATAAAAATGCATAAGTGTGGACTCTATAGAAAATGTAAGGTTTAACTTAATATAAAGAAAAAATGACCTAAAAGGTTAAGTTGGTTAAAGTTATTTAAGCTCAAAGGTGAACAAGTATCATTGACCAAGGGTTATTCATTTATGTTACAGGCCAAACGAAGATTGGAAGGGCATATAACCCTTTAGGAGCTAGTTAATAATTGTGAGTGATAAAGTTTTATAAATGCTATTCATAATGTGCTTTCTATGTTTTTGTTCATGAACGCTTTACCTTAAATGATTTCAAAGCCTAGTTTAGCCAAAGCATGATTTATGTTGAATGAATGATTTATCTAGCATGAAGCAAAGTTTCCAAAGTATGTTAAAGCATGAGTTTTCCTTTTCATAAGCTACAAGCTTCAATGCTTCTAAAACATGAATTTCTTCTAAAAGGAAATTTATATGCTATGGCTCCATATGATATTTTAAGTATGATTTCCATGATACCAAGCATTCCTAATGTGTTCATAAAACTTAATACCATATTACCTATCTTTAATGCCATGTTTTCTTAGGAGTGTTGAATGAGTTTAAGTACAATGGATGTTTTAGTTAAAGCATGATTTCAATACCACAGTTATGAATTCTTGATACTAAAAGAGATGAAGGTATCTAGGATCCTAATACTGAAGGAGATGAAGGTATCTAGGGATTACACTAAGCTTACGATCTTTGGGACCCACTTTAGCACACATATAGGCTTTAGACCGTGTGTTAGAATGCTATTAGCCTTTGGGGCATATCTGCATTCACGTATGAGTATAATCGACGCTAATGGTGGTATACTAATTCCACCACAACTAAGACTATTGACATTAAGAGTATGAGCAAAAGGAGGGCACAAAGTTAAGTATGAATGTTTTATGTGATTTGCAAAAGATATGATATGTTTCAGGGTTTCTCAATGATTTTGTGAATGTTCTAATGTTTTAAAGTTTATAAGTTTAAGCGAAGCAAGCTATAACCCTGAGTTCATGAAAAGAATTTCCATTTATCAATTATTCTCTAATTTCTTCAGCTTATTTATGTTTATGAACATTTATTTTTAAATAGTCACTCACTAGGCATCCCAACTCATTTTTTCATGTTTTCCCTCCCCAGATAATGGTCGAAGTCTAAAGTCTAGCTTACAGTTTCCAATCTGCCACAAGATAGTAGATCTCTGATAGACCCTGACGTTTGCTTAGGTTCTTGTTGTGACTTAGTTGGTTTTAAAGCTCATGTACATATAGTGGGAAAAGGGTTAACTCAACGTTTGTAACTTATGTTTTAGATCTTGTGTTATAAACTTTGGTTGTAAATATGTATATAAGTTGGTGATGTGTTAGTCCCTTTTATATGAAAAGCTCTAGTTACTTTAGGGGTTTGAGATGGAATGCATGAACCTTATAAATATTTATACTTGTGTATCAAGTGATATAGAAGCGAGGAAACATGTTACAGGTCTCAGTTGGGCAGTAGGTATTATAAGAGGGTTGACATTTACTGTCTTTACATCTCTTTTTAGGTTAAGAGGGTAACCCAGAAGGGGCTGTGACATCAACTCTTTACAGCTTTCTTAGTCTCTTTTCTTCTTAGATTTCGTTTACACAACTTAATAAAATCAAATTTCTTTAATTTTTCCTTACCTAATTTTTATTCCTTTATTTTACAAAGCTAAATAATTCTTTCTCTTCCAATTTAATTTTTATTCTTGTAAACTTAAACTATCTCATTGTTAATTAATCGCTTTCAACACTTCTAACTCCCCACTTATTTCCCACAATTAATTCCACTTTAGTCTAATTACTTCTTAATTAATTATCATAGGATAAGGGAGGAGGTTATTATAGAGACCATCTGGGATTTGGACAAAAAGGGAGTATTTACTATTAAAACTACTCTCTCTCTCTATATATATATTGCATTGGAAGCTGGCTCATTCCCATTAAGCTCATTGTTCAACTAATGATGCCTCTTTGCAATTGTGGAAGGTGTTTTGGAAATCTAAGGCCTTACCTAAGGCTAAGATTTGTTGATGCAAAATCATCAACGACGTCATTACTACCAAGTATAATGTGACAAGAAAAGAAGCTCACTCTAATCTTTTGTGTGTTTTGTGCAGGGCCTAGACGGAAACTTCTTCTCACTTTATATGGAAATATAAAGTAATGAAGGATATTTGGCACCAATTTTTAAATGCTAACAAAGGATACTATGAAGGGAATTGAATCCCAACGGAAGCGTGTGATCACATTCTTTAATTCTTGAAACAATTAAAAATACAAACGAAAGAGAAGGTTAAGAACCATACCGTTGCAGATACGTGACCACAACGAAATCTCCCCTTGAATCTTGCTGTCTCCTTTTTGAATTCTTCAAATTCCATGAGGTCTTCCTTGCTATGACTCTGGCAAGGATCCAATTTGTAGAAATCGCTTCTTGAAAGAATAAAAGGAATGGGAAAAATAATTTTCATGGAATTTTTCTACAAAAAGCGGGAGAATTTGTAGAGAGTTTCAAAGTAATCTTAGAGATTATTCTTGTAGAGAATGTATATTATGAGGGTTCCCAAGGGCCTTATTTATAGAATTCTATGGGTTACTCCTAATCCTATTGGAATAATCTTTTTGCAGAGATTTTAAATTAAATATTCAATAAGTAAAATATTCTTTCAAATAAAATCACATTTTAAACGATTTATCTCCGGCAGAATCTTTAATTTGAATCTCATTCAAATTAAATAGTTAATTATCTGAATCCAATTCAAATCAATTAATTAATTCTCTCTCTAATTATTTAATTCAAATCTCATTTAAATTTAATTTAATTATATGGATCTCATCCAAATAATTTTAATTATTTGAATCATATTCAGAATTTCTTTCCATATTATAAATTTTTTACTTGAATCTCATCCAAATAAACTTTATAATAAATCATATATTTAATTGTATCCAATACAATTAACATTTTTCCTTAAAATTTGAACACTTCAAATTTTCTTTCAATCATTAATTGATCCTTGTTGGTCTGTGGCGTCTAGCAAGAGACCTTATGGACCTACAGATTATAAGCTCCAACAATCCAATATTAATTAATTAAACTCTTTAATTAAATTATAAACTCCTTAATTAAATTAACCTTCATTCATTAACTATAGGGCAAAGTACTATAGACCCGTAATTAAAATCTTATGCACTGTAGAACAAGTTGTGTCCATGGATATAATGTAAAACTCGAATTTAGGTTCCTTAGATAAGTTTATTTAACCAAAAAGGGATACTATATGATATATATATATATATATATATATTCTTTATATTATTATTATTAAAAGAATGTAAGGTGTTGTTTATGGAAATTTAGAAGAAAGAGAAGGAAATTTCCTTAATGGAGAAAATTAATCATTGTCTGGCTGAAGGCATTGAGAGAGGGTGATGTGGCAATTCATTCCTTGATTTCAGGAAGCGGCAGAGAGATTAAAAGGGAAGAGAATATTCAAAGGCATGGTTTCGACAATTGAGAAAAGGGAATTTAGTGAATTCAGTGCCATTTGAGAGTTGGGAGAACCTGGTTTTCAAGGCGATTCTATTGGAGAAATATTGCAAGAGATGAAGAACAAAGGAGGAGAATTTGCAAAGGAGGCAGGACCAAAGAGTAATCCGGACCAGTGGTGAAGTTTGGAAGTTCCAAGCCAAATCACCAGGAAGTTTGAGCTGAAATTTTAAGGTAAGAAAGCTAACCCAAATCTAAATAAGTTGGTAGAAGGAAGTTTCTTGAAAAGGGCTTAGGATTATGAGTTATGAATTTTTGAAGTTGTACCAGGGAATTAGTGCATAAGCAGTTCAACATGGAGGTTTACATTGAGATTTTGTAAGAAGGGTGTTGCTCTCGGGGGAAATCTCGCTAGAAACTGAGGTGAGTATCGCTAAGAATTTCACAAGGAAAAGTTTGGTATTGCTCTAGAGGGTGTCGTTAGTGTCACTAGTGAGGATCTCGTTAGTATCGCTTGTGAGGATCTCGCTAGTATTGCTTGTGAGGATCTCGCTAGTGTCGTTTGTGGGGATCTCTCCAGTGTCGCTTGTGAGGATCTCTCCAGTGTCGCTTGTGAGGATCTCGCTGGTGAGGATCTCGCTAGTATCGTTTGTGAGGATCTCGCTAGTATCATTTGTGAGGATCTTGCTAGTGTCATTTGTGAGGATCTCTCTAGTGTCGCTTGTGAGGATCTCGCTAGTGAGGATCTTGCTAGTATCGCTTGTGAGGATCTCGCTAGTGTCGTTTGTGAGGGTCTCTCCAGTGTCGCTGGTGGGGGATCTCGCTAGCATCACTTGGGGGGGAATCTCGCTTGTGAAGCTGGCTGTGTGGATGAAAATGTTTTTAATAAATAATTTTTTTGAAATAAGCTAGAATTTCTAAGTAATTGTAATCAAGAATTATATCTTTTCAGGCCAAGAGAAGCTGGGGAAAACGTATAAACCAATAGAAGCTTAACAAACTGTAGGTGACTAAGTAGACTCCAAGTTTTTAATATTCAAACATGTCTGACCAAGTAAAGCACAGTGGCATTAATGATGTATTTACACTTCCTTAAGCATCCAGTTGTGAGAGAATAACTTAATGCATGTCCCCTGGCTTGTATGTGTGTAGTTCAGGCCAAGGTATGTTGGAAAACCCTTACAAAAACCATGTTCTCTTTATGATATATGCTTTCTTAAGGAAGGTTACAGGAGAATGAATTCTTGTGTAAATGAGTGACAATGGAATAGCTCTTGTGTAGTACTAGGCTATGGAATTTAATTTGTTGTTACAAAATATGTATTAGGTACCGAAGGACACTTGAGAAGGTACTTGGCCAATTCGATACCGAAGGACTTTTGAGAAGGTATTCGGCCAATTTGATACCGAAGGACTTATGAGAAGGTATCATGAAAGCTTGATACTGAAGGACATGTTGAGAAGGTATCCCAACTAATTAGGTACCGAAGGACACTTGAGAAGGTACCTGGCCAATTCAATACCGAAGGACTTTTTAGAAGGTATCCGGCCAATTTGATACCGAAGGACTTATGAGAAGGTATCATAGAAGTTCGATACTGAAGGACATGTCTGAGAAGGTATCTGAGCGGAGGTATCAAAGCATTAGGATATTTAGTGTGGCCACGTGCACGTAGGCAGTTATGAGTGGGGACCATGGTAGGGGTCTCATGGCTGGTTGTAAACATTGGGAGTTAGAGCGTTCATGCTCGTTCTCAATTAGGGAATAATAACGTTGATGATGTACAGAGAATAGCTTTAAAGCTATATCTAGGAACATTTGTGGAATACACTTGTTTGTATGTGTACATGTTCATAGTATTGCTATGCTTGTTATGTTATGATTGTATAGTCACTTACTGGGCTGTTAGCTCACCAAATTTCTTTGTATTCTCTTTTCTCAGGTAGTGGTCAGTTTCCTCAAAGTTGATCCTGCTACTACTTGCCACCCAAGGACTCAACTTATTAAGAGAACGTAGGTTGATAATTTGATTATGTATGCATGTTTTGTTAAAAGGGACTAGGGCTTCTTAGGGAAGGATTGGGCCTTCTAAGATGTTTCATTTTTGTTTCTTGAGAAGTAATGTCGTGGCAGTATGCGTATGTTTATACTGTTTCGTAGAATTTCTATGCAAGGTTGCTGTATATGTATATTATTAGTATTTGCAACAGGATGGTATTTGGATTTAAAGACATGGTGGTGGTAGCGGGCAGTAGGGGCTAATAGCTACCATGGTCATGTTCTCTTATAGAATAAAGAGTAATTAGGGAGGGGGTGTGACATATAATCAATATAAGCAAGTTGATCCTTCATGAGTTGTTCATAATTACAATTGAGTTAAAAAGTCTATTTTACCCCTGTAATTATATCTTTTTCTTAAGTCCCACTGATTCCTCTAATGAACAATTTATCTATGATCTAACCATAAACTAAGTCCCTCTCGAGCCAATGAGAAGGCGGGATCCCTTTATTCAAGTCTCGAAATCAGTATTTAAGGGAACTATTCATCTACTTACCCTTATAAGGAAGGAATGAAATCCATCTTATGAATTTATGTTCCCAGCTCCCGTTTTAATCAAGTCCCTAAAATGGTAGGCTTGTTGAGTTGGCAACTCGAGCCACTCTCTGATAGACCAAATGTATGAGAGGTAAAATATTTCAGATAAGCATGGTCTAAGTGCAAACATACATTGTCAAAGAAGTAATAATCTCGGAGTATTCTGAGTATCGAACCCATAGGACAAGCAGTAATTTTAATTTAATCAAGACTATAAATTTAATGCAATCGAAGGTAACCCAAATGAATTGTGTTGTGAATAAGTAGAAATTGAGGTAAGAAAATAAAACAACAAATAATGTTAATCGAACAGGGCTAACAATGCTTCAACATTTCGGGCTTCACAGCAAAAGTGATATGACTGCATCACACCAGGCCAGTGAAGTATGCATGGACAATAATCTACACTTGTTCGGTCTGGTGTCCAATTTCTTTAGGAGTTCTAAGCAGCTACTATCGAATGTTCCTATGGGTAGCTGACTCCTAGGTTAATTAAGGTTAAACTTTTTCACCCTATGTTGTCCCTTATTCCTAGATGACATGAACCTCCTGTTCCTAGGCTCTTGGTCCCATATCCCTTTGTTAAATCCGTTTACACTCTAGCCTTCTCAACACTAGAACTCCACTGGATTGTTAAATTAAGTGACCAATTTAATTTACCAATATTAACTTTAAAAATCAACAAAGAGAATGTAATAACAACAAAGTGGTGCGAGCGCAAAAGTATTTAAGCCATAGAGACTCTAGGGCATTCACATTGTCAAACCCCTAGAAAGAATTTAGCTCATGATGATTGACAAAATAAACTTCTTTATTAGGTTAAAAATCATTGCTACAATAAAGTTCGATTGAAAAGATAGATAGACAAATAACTAAACGGTACTAATGGAATGAAAAGAATGTAAAAATGAACGCTACTCCTAATGAACTTAAGGGTAATCTTCAAGGTTTAAGTTTTTCCCTAGGTCAATCTTTCATTTTCCAAGGGTGAAGACTATTTCTCGACATTCACTACCGTGGGATGCGAATCTTAGAGCCAAACTACCTTAGAGGAACTATTGTTCATAAGGTTCTGACTTAAAACATGAAAGTAAACCCAAGGTGACTGCTGGAAAAATGACAGAAATGGAGATGGAGAAAATGAGTTTGGCCAAGGAGTTGATCCACTCGATTTGGAGGGTTTCCATCCCTTTTATAAGCCTTAAAGTGATTGGGAAATACCAAAATTCAAGGCCTGAAAGATTTTCGGGAAAATCGGAGCTAAATAATTGATCAAATCGTGAAAATCAAAACTGCCATTGCCTTATACGAAATTTGGAATTTTAGGGTCCAATATTGTAGCCACATTAGACTATTGTGGGCGCATCAGATTAAAATCCTATAGAAATTGCCAAAAATTGATAAAATTCACCAAATTAGCTCCAAATCATCAAATATCATAATTAAAGCCCAATTAGACCTTCAAGAGCTACATTTTGTGACTTAAGCCAAAATTCAAGAGAAAACTCATCCGATAATTCATTTTTCTTCGTAAAAGTGCATAAAAATGGTATAAAAACATTTACTTCATAGCATGAATCACTCCCACCCATGCAAATCAAGGACTAACCTCACAGAAAGAAGTTCATAAATTACTCAAGATTAAGATTGAGTCGCACATGATTATCCTATGAAATATTAACCTTATCAATTAATGGATTTACAATGAGAGATTAACTATTTTCGTGGTCTGGTCGTATACAAACTCTTTGTATGGGATACCCTTACTCACACTTCTCTACATGAACAGTTTGGATCAAACCATTTAAACCTATTACAAAGTAGACCATATTCATAGTGTCACAAGGATAAGACACCCCACCTTATCCATATACTATAGACATTTAGGTTATCTCTTGAACATAATCCACTCGTATGCAACTACATAGAAGTTTAAGAATTCATACTATTGTTAGGGTTGATGCCCTAAATCTCGTAGGCTTGTAGTTTGGAATTATATTGTACAAACTATTTATTTATGTAATGAAATACTAGGTATTTTATGTTGGGATTGGTGTCTTAATTCTCTCGGAGTCTCGTTGTTTTGTAAAGATACACATTATTTAATGAATAAAATAAGTGTTATTTAATTCTAGCATTTACTCATATCCAATAAACAAAGCTCTTTGGTTATCTTATGTGAACTTAAGCATGTATATGTGATATACAAGTGGATCATGCCTTAAGTGATAACCTAAATAGGTATGTAGTATAAGGATTAAGGTGGGATACCTGATCTTAGTGACACTATGGATACGACCCGCTTTGTAGAGGTTTGCAAGTGTTGTAAACTACTACAGATGGTAGATCCTGACCATTCATGTGGAGACATGCGAGTGAAGGTGTCCTATACAAAGAGTTTGTATAAGACTTGGACCACGAGATGACTAGACTCTATATATAATGCCGTTGATAGTAGAGACTTGCATCTCACCTAAACGACCGTAGGTGACATGACCTCAATCCTGAGTATTTTGAGAACTCCTACCTTTGAAGGCGGTCCTTTGATTAGTATAGGTGAGAGTGGCCAGATTGCCAACTCAACATGCCTACCTTTTTGGGGACTTGTGATGTGTTGATTTATGGTGCAATGATGTGTGGATGCGATGATCATACAAGTTTTCCTAACAAAGCCCAAGTATAAGCCTTCTTAGGTTCCTGGTAAGTCCAGGGTCGAATATAGGGACTACTAAATAGATATGCGACAGACTCTCTAATTCTATTCTGGTGGTGAAAAATAAGTAGATGGTGTTTTGATTTAGATTTTCCTATGTTATGGAGTTGAACGCGGAGTGATGAAAGCGTAGAGTTATAACAAGTATGCGATGAAGGGGTTGAGAAGAGACTTAGCTTAACATTTCCCAAGATTGTGTACAAGTTATGCGATCATGCTATACACAAATATTAGTACTACATTTCTCAACACAAAATGCCACATTTCTTATTTCTAGGACGCATGCGATGTGTATGAAAAACAACATATAGAACTTATTTCTAAGTTTCTACTCTTGCTTATGCGATCTAATCCGACTCTCTCAAGCCTACATTCTATCTTTAGACTACTTTCTTAAGTACGTCCAAATGATGAATGATGCATACATAAGACAAGATGATCGCATAAAATGCATAGCTTAAGTCATGCTAGCTAAGTACTTCTCAACCCATTTAGAAATTTAGCTACTCATGCATGGTGTGGAGAGTATCTATATGTCTCAACTAGAAGGGTTTATACAGTAGGGTCAAGAGCAAAAAGTTTGCAAGCTTAATCGATCCATTTATGGATTAAAACAAACTTCTAGATCCTGAAATATGAGATTTGACGCTGCGATCAAATCTTATGGCTTTGAACAAAATGTTGATGAACCCTGTGTGTACAAGAAAATTGTCAACAAAACTGTTGCTTTTCTGGTGTTGTATGTTGATGATATTCTACTCATTGAGAATGGGGTAGAATATCTAGCTGACATTAAGAGATGGTTGGCTTCATAATTCCAAATGAAAGATTTGGGAGAAGCACAATATGTTCTTAGAATCTAAATAGTTCGGAATCACAAGAACAGAACATTGGCATTATCTCAAGCATCTTATATAGAAAAGATGTTGTCTAGGTATAAAATGCAAAATTCCAAGAAAGGATCTTTACCTTTCAGGCATGGAATTCACCTGTCTAAGGAACAGAGTCCTAAGACACCTCAAGAAGTTGAGGAGATGAATCAAATTTTATATGCATCTGCAGTTGGGAGTTTGATGTATGCAATGTTATGTACTCGTCCCGATATATGCTATACCGTAGGAATTGTCAGCAGATTTCAGTCCAATCCTGGTCATGACCATTGGACTGCTGTTAAAAACATTCTCAAGTATCTTCGGAGAACGAGAGATTATATGCTCGTGTATGGTCCTAAGGATCGGATCCTTACTGAATACACTGATTCTGACTTTCAGACCAATATTGATTTGAGGAAATCAACTTTGGAGTTAGTATTCACTCTTAACGGAGGAGCAGGTGTGTGGAGGAGCATCAAGCAGAGTTGTATTGTAGACTCCACAATGAAAGCTGAGTATGTAGCTGCAAGCGAAGCAACAAAAGAAGTAGTATGGCTCAGAAAGTTCTTGACAGATCTGGAAGTAGTTCCTAATATGCACCTGCCTGTCACTCTCTATTGTGACAACGATGGAGCAGTTGCAAATTCAAACCACGTAGCCATAAAAGGGGAAAGCATATCGAACGAAAGTACCATCTCATTAGGGAAATTGTACACAGAGGAGACATCATTGTCAGTCAGATTACTTCCCAAGACAACTTAACTGATCCATTTATGAAGGCCCTCTCGGCTAAAGTGTTCAAGGGTCACCTAGTAGGACTAGGTCTATGAGTTTTGTATCACTGGGGCAAGTGGGAGAATTTATGGGTATTGCAATGCCTTAGTTTATTGTTTTTGTACTTTTTATTCTCTCCATGTAAACTCAACATTGTATATATTTGTATATATTGATCCACTGGAGTTTTAGTCCAAGTAGAAGTATTGTTGGGTTTTATGTCCTAAAAACTCGCAGTTTGTAAAATAATAAACATCTTCTATAATCAATATACTTTTTTATTGATTTCATAAATAGTATGAAAGTCTAAATCCAATAAACTAAGACCCATGACTATTGTATGAGTACTTGAACTTTATGTGGAGACATAAGAGTGGATCGGGTATGAGTAAATAATCAAAATGATCTATGGTACATCAATGAGGTTGGGTACCTTATTCTGGTAACACCATTGGATGCGGCCTACTCTGTAGTTGTTACAAAGAGTTGTAAAGTGCTACATACGATGTGATCCTAATATGTTATGACATGGGGAGTGAGGGTATCCTATGCAATGAGTTTGCATAAGATCAGAACCAAGAAATAAGTCACTCTTACTTTATAACACTGTTTACTATTTAAGATTGACTATTTTACCTAGATGACCTAGGTAACTCGATCTTAATCCTGAGCTAACTATGAACTTCTGTTTATTTGGGATTGCACTTAGATTTGCATAGTTGAGGGTTGGCTCAACAGCGTCGTCTCAATAAGACTCCCATTTTAGGGGTAAGACTAGATAGATAGTTGGGGACATAGGGTGCAAGACGGAGTTCACGCCTACCCGATTTAGGATAGAAGAAAGGTTGTTCTCTTAAATACTGAATCCAAGTTTTGAACAAGGGGCCCTTCCCTCTCACTGGGCTGGGAGAGTTTGGTTTGGTAATTGGATCACAAACCAGTTGTTCATTAGAGGATCAGTAGTGACTTGAGGAATAAGATGTAATCTCGGGGGTAAAGCAGATATTTGACCCAGCCGTTATTACGAAAAACCTGTGAAGGGTCGACTTGCTGATTATAGTTAAATCATGTGGACATAATATAACTACAGTGAGAGGAGCGCAACTATGTGCTTTAGTGAAGTGACCCATTAGTTAACGAATGGAGATTAATTTGGTCTAATGAGTTTAACCAATTAATCTCGGATTGTTGGAGCCCATGATCTGTAGGTCCGCGAGGTCCCCCTACTAGCTCATAACGAACTAGCTCTAGAATAGCGTGATAAGTTAATTTGAATAGTTCAAATTAGAATTAGGAGAATTAGTAATTATATGAGATATAATTACATGTTTAATTTTAGAATTAAACGGAATAGGAGAATTTATATATTTAAATATGATTTAAAAATATAAAGATGGATATGTGTTAAAATTAATTTAATATTTGATATTAAATTGATTAAGTTTTATTTAATAATTAATTTATAAAAATAATTTATTTTTTTAAATCAAAATTTTGATTTTATGATAAAATTGAAAAGAAAAAAAAAAACAAAAACAAAACACTAACTGAAAAAAAGAGTTTTTCCATTATCCATCTTTGTAGTTGTTCACACATGAAACATTTGCTTTGGCTTTGTCTTCTCCAAGCATGAGCTGCAACTCATGTAACTCTTTTCTTCGCATGTTGATATGCAATATAATGAAAAGATTGGAGTGAAAATCGGGCATGCACTCTATAGAGATTTTGAGAGAAAATTTGGTTTGAAGAAAGAGTTCTTCAACTGATTTTTTGCAGTGAGCATTTCTCCTTCTACCCTTGATTCAAGCATGTTTTTAGTCCCACAACTCAATCTAGACACCAAGAGAATAGTGGGGAAGATCTTGAGCTTGTCTACAACAAGATTTGGAGAAGATAGTAGCTGGTGAAGGAGCTTTGAAGAAGTTCTACAAGAGGTATGTATTGAAACTCACTTGTTTCTGCAAAAGCATGCTTTATATTTTGCCAAAATTAGTGAATTTAAGTGCTTAGATGATCCTTGTGCTTCCGCTACTATTGTTACAATCCTACGATATAACATATAGTTGTAATAATATTGAATTAGTTATATATATATATATAACTAAAAAAAATTTAAATTAATATTTTTAGGGAGTTATTTTGATAACTCTCTCCCCTTGATTCTCTCATTGAACATGGAAATGGGGAGTTTTTTTTTGGTGTATTATTCATCTTCTTCCTTCACTTAAATACAGAAGACAATCTCCTTCTAAGTTAACTTCTCTATGAATAATTCTTACTCTCAAGAAAATATAAAAATTCCCTCCCTCCCAAAATTAGTTTTCGAAAGCCTATAGACTCTGTTCGATTCTCATCCTTCGAGAATATTGAGGTAATCTTGTGGTGGTGCCCATTTTGGATTTCACACTACTATACGTTTTGTTCGGTTTTAGGAGAAGTTGTTTGTAACTGGAAAGGATTTGCATGAGGAGATGGTCTTCAAGGGTAAGTAATTCCAAATCCCTTATTTCCTCTTCAAAATTATGTGTTAAGCATGTTGTTTCAGATTGTATATACTTGTTTCCGTCCTCTAAAATTATGTGTTTTTGTATAATAAATTTGGGGCTACGATTCGTTTCCGCATCGAGTGTTCAAACATCCTTCAACTATAACCTTGGATTTTATGATTTATTGGATAATGTTATGCAAAACAAGTAATTAACATAAAATAAAATAATAACTCATTTTATTAATAGAAAAATAGTTTATTTACAAACCTACAAACTTTAGGACATAAACCCTAACATACATACTATTTGTGATGATAGGACGAGATGGAGCAACCAGGACTACTGGGCATGGATCCTTGATCGTGTCTCGCTGCAGGAGTTGGAGTTGGTGGTGATCATTGTGTGGAAGATTTAGGAGGCTAGAAACAACCTATTGTTCCGTCAGATCCCTGCTAATTCTAACTCCATCAGTGAGTTTGTTGATAGATGTATCCATGAAAATCAAACTCCTGATGTGATGCTTGTCGATAAAGTTGTAGGGGGAACTATTTAAATCCTCCTATTCTTTATTCATTTGGCTGGTATCCACATTTGAGAAATCAATGGAAGTTGAACATTGATGCTACTTAGACTCTAATCGACGATCCAGAGGCCTAGGTTGGGTGCTTTGTGACTACGTGGATTGTGTTTGTCTTTTCGACCTCAAGTTTATCAAGAGATGCAATAAGGTCAAGATCCTTAAAGCCATGGCTATCTATGAAGGCCTTTCTAGCATAATCTCTCTCAATGTCCACCTTGTTATTATGGAGCTGATTGCTTGGAGGTTGTTACCCTTTTGACCGGAGATTTTAAGGATCTTAGAGACGTCACGTTTTTCATCCACGAGGCTAAGTCTTTTGTGCAAAAGTTGGAAAATATATCTTTCTTCCATGTTTGATGTTGGAATAATGCTCTAGCCCACTTCTTACCTTCCAAGGCATTGGAAGAGCAAGATTCTTCCTTACTTTTTTCTCCTTACCCTAATTGGTTGGAGTCTCTTGTTTCTACTGATACTATTTTTTAATTGATATGTTGTTGTTTGCTTTCTAAAAAAAAAAAAAGCAAAAAAAAGGAAATGAGGTAATAATAAAAGGAAAAATAGAGCGGGCAAGGATTGGACCCATCCTTTACCTTCTCGCAAGTTGCAAAAACTATGGCAAGTAGCATATATTGGTTATTGACTCATTTAAGGTAAGAACAATATATGTATATATATTATAATTAACAACATATTTTTTTTATATTCAATTAAAAATATATACATTTATAGAAAACCCGATCGTGCCTCACTGACCCCTTCATAGATCTGTCACTATATATATATATATATATATAAAAGAACCGGTTAAGACTCATGAGCGGAAATGCGGATCGAACCCAAATCCCAAAATTTACAGAATACAAATTTTACAAGGAAGAAACAAAAACCATATACATTTAATTAGATTTACAGCATGCTAAGAGAAAAATACAGAAGAAAAAATAGGTTTAGAAAACTTTTACCTTTGAAGACCGATCTTCAAGTGAAATCCCTCGAAACGATAGGAACACCACCACGATAAAGACCTCTACATTCTCTGGGTGAGAATCCAGAAGGTTTCTGGGCTCTGGCTATTTTGGATGAGGGAATTTAGAGAAAAGAGAGGATGAGGAGAATTCAAAATCTTATAGCACTCTTCAGTAACCATAAAGAGGAAGAAGATGAAGATTCCATTCAACCCCTCATCCCACTAACATGTAGTAGAGAAAAAAAAGGGGAGGGAGTTACAACTCTCTCCTCAAAAAAAAAAAAAAAAAAAATCAATAAATCAAATTAATTTTAATAAAAACTTTAATATATATTTCTATGATAACCACTTTATCATATAATATATATTAAACTATGGGGCTGTTTAGGACATTGAGATGATATAGGATGTCTGAAGTTCTGATGTCTGGGGAGTTCTATGTTTGTGTTTAGGGTACAAAGTTGTTATGTCTGAGTTCATATGTCTGTATTTGGGTGTTCATAGTTCATACATCAGTGTTATCTAATTCAGTTTTTTGTACTCTAAAAGAATTTTCCTATATGAACATTTTTTAATCTTATAATTCAATTATTATATTGATCTATTTGGAATAAGACATTGATTGCCTTTTTTTATTCTTTCCAATCTCAAGATATGATATACAGTTCAATTTTGTATTATTCATTCCAAACTTCTTGTTAAAGAAAGCCAAATGATTTTACAAATAGTATTAATTTAGACTAGATATGAAATTCATTAAATTCATTCCCCTCAAAATATTTTTTACATAATTTGATGCCCTTATACATGAACATTTTATAACTTACTTAAAAAAAATTTATCACCATATCTAAGGGCCACATGCCACGGGCCATTTGTACATGTCACAAAAAATCAACAAATATATGATACCTATGCAATAAGGGACCAGGAGAAGTTACAAAAAATAATAACAAAGCAACTTGCAAACACCGAGAACGTAATTAGTTAGTCTTGCCCAACAAACGTATGCAATACCTTCTCCTTAATGGTGGTGGAATGGCTAGAAAACCATCTGTTTGTTGAATATCATTCACCAACAGATCTATGAGGGTCAACTGATCGTCCTCCTCTAAACTCTCAACTTGGTAGATCTGTTCGATGACCTTCTTACGCCTCTTAAGCTCCAATTCATATTTCTCTTTCTGCCATTGGAAAAGTTTCTCCATTTTACTTTCCTGCACGTCCATTATTGTGCGTACAATGTCTATCAGATTGGAAGGGAGTTCTCTTGCATTTCGTCCTCTCGTATCGTTACTTGATCCAGTATGCCTACTGATAGGTGTATCTAGGAAAACCTCATCCATGCCATCAACTGTTAGTATGTTCATGTCAGGTGTACTTTCTTGTTGCTCATTAAACTGTGATCCCAACCGAATATCCTCCAGATGTTCATATGTTGTAGATGCTTGATCGTACAGGATTTTACTGCCTTTACCGTGGCCCTATCTTTCCCAAAAACAATTGAAAGCTCATCATAGTGGGGGAATGGTTTGTGTCTCAAACCCTTTACATTGGGATGAGACTATAAACAGGAACATATATTATGTTAGAACATAATATTATATTAGAAAGAGTTCACCATTGTAAGATAATAATACTTTAATGTGTTTTCTTATCTGAACCTATAAATCAAAAACCTCTTTTTCTGCTTCCACACATTTGAACTCGTCATTTCAACCAAATCTGCTACATGCATTACTCAGCATCTCAGCGATTGCACAACATTGTCGCTTTAAAAATCTAACCTTGCACTCTATTGTTGATAGCTCGATGGAACAGTTAGGAATCTTTTCATTAAGTAGACGTTGTAGCTATTGTAGATAGCTAGGCTTAAAGGTTCTATTATCAGCTCGCCAACCTGTTTCCACCAAGTGTAATAGTGACTCCACTAACTGTGCATCTTCAACCTTCATCCAAATATGTTTTGTCATTTTCTCATGTTCTGCCATTTAGCTACATACATACATACGTATAAATTAATAAAATAAATTGTGCACAGTTAGATAAACAAACTTTTGAGTACGAATAGAGTAGAACATGTTCCATCATTCACATGAACCAACATTGATTAAGATAATTCAATACAACAGATTGTTTGAACCGAAAGATCTGATAATCTAAAAGCAGAAGGAAGTTATTCATAGTAAAGCAAATTAAACAAGAACTTATTACTTTAAGCATAACAAATGGAGAGAAAAGGTATGTAGAAATACTTTCTTATTACTTTCACTTATTGTATTTACATACTTCAAGTTCCTTTTATAGAAGAACTTGTTAGTTTGCTTGACTAACTAACAGCTAGAAAATACAAACAAACTCAAACAGAATCATAACTGTTGTAACAAATAAATTGTTATAACAGAATGTAACAAATAAATTGTTGTAACTAATAAACAGAATGTAACTGTTTTACTGTTGATACTCCCCCTCAAGTTGGACGATGAATGTCAATGATGCCCAACTTGGATACTAGTTTAGACAAAACAGATGTAGGCAATGCTTTAGTGAACATGTCTGCGAGTTGCTAACTAGATTGGATAATGAGAACCTTAAGGAACCCATCAGCTATCTTGTCCCGAACAAAATGACAATCAATTTCTATGTGTTTTGTCCTCTCATGAAACAATAGATTAGAGGTAATGGTAATAGCAGCTTGATTGTCACAGAATACAATAATGGGCATTAGGATCTTAACCTGAAGATCTTTGAGGAGTTGAGAGATCCACATTAATACACTAGTAACTAAGGCTAGTGCCCTGTACTCCGCTTCTGCAGAAGATCTAGAAACGGTGGCTTGTTTCTTTGATTTCCATGATATGATAGATGCCCCAAGGAATATGCAGAAACCAGTAATGGATCTTCTAGTATCAGGACATGATCCCCAATCAGCATCCACAAAGGCTTTTAAATGAAAGGAAGTGATAGGGCTGATTAAAATGCCTTGTCCAAGAGACCGTTTTAGGTACCTGAGTAAGTGATGAGCGGCATTTAAGTGAGCTTTAGTGGGGCTATGGATGAATTGGCTTAGCTGATGAACAGCAAAGCATATGTCTGGCCAAGATATTTGAAGATATATAAGCCTGCCAATCAGTTTCCTATAACATGTGATGTCATCTGCCTTTAGAAGCTGTCCTTCATTCTTTGATAGTTTCAAATTGGGATCCATAGGAGTTGTAACTGGTTTAGCTTCAAGAAATCCAGTATCCTCAAGTATTTGGAGGCAATATTTTCTTTGGGAAATCATGATCCCTTGTTGAGATCTGGATAATTCTAATCCCAGAAAATATTTCGCATGGCCTAAATCCTTGAGTTTGAAATGTCCTTTGAGGACTTCTTTGACTGAGCTGATTATTTGAGGGGATGGTTCGGTTAGTAATATGTCATCTACATATACCAACAATGCTACAAAATCATGTCCATGTCCTCAGGTAAAAAGAGAATAATTAAACTTGGATTGATGAAAGCCATGTGAAGATAGAGCAGTTGTAAACTTGAGAAACCATTGTCTCGAGGCTTGTTTCAGCCCATATATAGATTTGTTAAGTTTGCAGGCTAGTTTCTCACCTTTCTGTGGTACTTGTGAGGTTTGATAACCCAATGGCAAAGACATATGCACTTCTTCAAATAAATCACCATTTAGGAAGGCATTATTGATGTCCATTTGAGTGAGTGACCTATTGTAGGATGCAGCAAGGGCGAAGAAGACTTTAACAGTGAAAATTTTGGCGATAGGTGAGAAGGTGTCTGAGAAATCTATTCCTTCTTGTTGATTGTAGCCTTTTGCTACAAGTCTCGCCTTATATCTGTCAATTGTTCCATCTTGTTTGTACTTGACTTTGTAAACCCATTTACTGCCTACGGTATGATGATTCTTTGGAAGAGAGACAATAGTCTATGTATTAGTTCGTTCCATGGCTTCTATTTCCTCTGCCATAGCCTTCTTCCAAATCTGGTGGTTCCCGGCTTGGTGGTAATAGGTGGGTTCATAGATGGAAGTGACAATTAGGATGTATGTCTTATGGTTTTGGTTGTAAGTATTATATGATAGGTATTTGTGAAGAGGAAAGGGTGATTTTCTGTGGGATGTGAGGTTACAGAGAAAATATTTTAGGTAGGAGGGTGGGTAATGTGCTCTCGATGACCTTCTTGGGGGCTGTGGGAATGGTTGTTTGGGTGGTATGATTGGTTTCTTCTGAGGTTTCAATATGAGGTTGTGAATCATCAAGACCGTGGTTATCCTCACATAAGCGTTCTAAGGTATTAACAACAAGATTTTCAGTAATACCTTTGTTTTCAAAGTGATCAAATAGTGGGCTTGGTATGACGAACTGATCAATAAAATCATGTGAAATGGGCTTGTTGTCTTCTTTGATAGACTGGAATGGGAACCTTTCTTCAAAGAATAAGACATCCCTAGAGATAAAAAATGTCATTTTAGTCATATCATATAGCTTATAGCCCTTTATACCTGATGGATATCCCATGAAGACACATGGTCTTGCTCTTGGATCGAATTTAGACCTGTTGAATGTTGGTGTAGAAGCATAGGCAAGGCATCCGAATGTCTTTATGAAGCCATAGTCAACAGTTTTGTTAAACAGAACAGCATAGGGAGTGCTGTTGGATAGTAAAACCATAGGTATTATGTTGATTAAGTATGCTGCAGTGATGATGCATTCTCCAAAAAAAGTGAGAGGAACATCGGACTGAAACATTAGGGCTCTTGCAACGTTGAGAAGGTGTTGATGTTTCCTTTCAACCACTGAATTCTGTTGAGGAGTATATGCACAGAAGAACTGATGAGTAGTTCCTGTTTTGGCAAAAAATTCTCTGAAATTTAATTCAGGAGCACTATCAGAATGGAAACTTTTGATTTTCTTTGAGAATTGAGTCTCAACAAGATTGAAGAAACTGGGAATGACTTGTAGAATGTCACTTTTATTTTCCAAGAGATGTATCCATGTGTACCTTGATTTATCATCAACAATGGTGGCAAAGTAAGTGTGACCTGCATGTGTTCGGGTTTTAAAGGGACCCCATATATCACAGTGCACAAGGTCGAAAATATTCTCAGCAACATTATTTAAGGCAGGAAATGAAAGATGCTTCTGTTTAGCTAAAGGACAAATGTGATAGAATTGTTTACAATTTGAGAAATCAGAAATCTTTATAATCTTTGACAATTCTTTTATTCTACTAATAGAGGGGTGTCCCATACGATTATGCCAAATAGTTGCAGAAGCTTTACACAAAAACACAGCAGGTTCAATAGGCCAGTCAGCAGATTCAATAGACAAGTCTTTATTCTTTTCATCATTTACTTTGAGTAAGTATAGGTCACTGATTAGTTCAGCCCTCTCAATCGTTCTCGAAACTAACTTGTCCTGAATGATACAATTGGTGTTAGTAAAGGATACAGAATATCTTTCATCCTTAAGTAAAGCACTCAATGATAGCAGGTTGTATTTGAAATCAGGAATGTATAGAACATCCTTCAATATCAACTGTTTTGCTATTAGAATGTCCCCTACATACTCAACCTTCAAACGAGCTTTAGTTGGTAGTATAACTGACATATTTTGAATGCTGTGTATTTCTTTAAACATAGATTTGTCATGGCATATATGAGAAGAGGCTCCAGAATCAATGATCCAACAAGAATCGATGAGTGAAGTAGAAAGACATGTACCTGCTATGTGGGTAGTATCTGTCTTAGGGATCTCATCAATTTGTTGAGTATTCAAGTGTGTTTGCAGCATGTTCAAGAGCTGTGAGTATTGGTCATTATTCAGGCTGGCAAAAAAGGCAGACTGATTGCTCTTAGGAGCTTCTAATGGCTTTTCATTACTAGTTTTGCATAGAGTTATGCGGGCTTTGTTGATGGACTGAATTGTTATTTACTAGTCTATGCCCTGGTGGATAACCATGTAGTCTATAACATTTGTCAGAAATATGACCTCTATATCCACAGTTAGTGCATACTGGCCGAGTATCTTTCTTCATAGATTTCTCAGATGTAAACCTTTTCTCAGCATTAGCCATTAGAGTTATACTTTCAATTGTAGGTGTGGATCCAATGGATCTTTGCCTTTCTTCTTGGATGATAAGAGATAATACCTTTTTTATTATTGGCAGAGGGTCGATCAATAGAATTTGTGCTCTGATTTATGCATATGACTCATTTAAGCCCATAAGGAATGTCATTACAAATTCTGCATTCAAGAATTCTATCATCTTCTTTGACCCTTGACAAGTACATTCATCCGTTGGTCTGTATTCAACAAGTTCTTGCCATATCGTAGTGATTTTTGCGTAACATACTTCTACTGAAAGGTTTCCTTGAGTAGTAGTTACAAGATCCTTTCTCAACTGGAATATATGTGGCCCATTAGACTGACGGTACCTTTCTTTTAATTCATCCCATATCTCTTTGACGCTTCCCTTGTAAACTAAGCTGGCAGCAATTTCTTTTGAGACTGAGTTGATAATCCATGAGGTTATCACATCATTATTACATCTCCATGCTGATTGTAAGCTTCCTTCTGATGGTTTTTCAATCGTTCTAGTAATAAAACCAATCTTGTTCTTCCCTAATAATGCAAGTTTCATTGCTCTGCTCCATGAAGAGTAGTTGCTTGATCCTGCAAGTGGTGTAGATACCAGATTGGTGGTTGGGATGATTGAATGATGAAGGATGAAGAGATTCATTTGGGTGTTGAGTTCCGAAGAGTTGCCGGACATTGAACTCTCTGATGTCGTCATGATAGGACTGCACGAGGGTAATGGCGTTCGGGTGGGTTTTTAATTTTCTCTCTTGCGGAAATGCTCTGGGAGAGAAAAGGTATGTGGAAATACTTTCTTATTACTTTCACTTATTTTATTTACATACTTCAAGTTCCTTTTATAGAAGAACTTGTTAGTTTGCTTGACTAACTAACAGTTGGAAAATACAAACAAACTCAAACAGAATCATAACTGTTGTAACAAATAAATTGTTATAACAGAATGTAACAAATAAGTTGTTGTAACTAATAAACAGAATGTAACTGTTTTACTGTTGATAGAGCATGATATAGAATGAATAAAAAGGAATCAAAATAAACAAATCAAACATGAAAAATAATGAACAAGTTTCATAAGAAATCATAAGAAACGAAGAATTGAAAATGTAAATAATGAAGAACACTAGAGTTTAGAATAAATATCTTATCTAGAAACACATGCCAATGAGCCCAAATACAACAATGATTCAAACAGAAGAGAGTATGAAACTGAATGAATGAGAAGGAATAAAGAAAAATAGACCGTATATGAAAATAGTGAAGAAATTTCATAAGAAATTATAATAAACAAAGGTTTGAATTTGAGAAATAATGCATGAAGAACTCAACCATTATAAGGTAAGAAAAACTTTTGAACAAAAATTCATGGATAGGTACTCATCATTGGAATTTTTGAACAAAAATTCATAGAGGTACTCATCATCGGCCGACCGATGTTTAGAAAATAAACCTGAGGTGGATGGTATTCTCCCCTACTGAGCTCTAATGACTAAAACCAGTCCTCTACCAAGACTTCAATGCTGAACATTCAAGAAGCAACATGCATCGAGCCCCACAAACTAAACATAGAACGGGTCATGCGTGAATAGAGGACCATCAAATCAGCAAGAGACTGGTTTCAGGTTTTCATTGAAGTGACGAGGGTGAAAAGAGAAATTGAAGCGATTTCAAAGGGTGAGAAAAAGAAAGAACGAAAGAATCAATAGATCTGAAAATCAATGGATCTTGGATTCAATAGATCTGAGAATAAGAGAACAAGCTCCCCCCACTAAACTACAAATCGGACACCATGGGCCTTTACCATGATTTTTCAACACTTTTAACACAGATTGATCATGCATTCAACCCATAAACCCAAATAAAGAACAACCATGAATGATGGGAATATGAAAAACACAAGAAAAACAAAGAAATCAGCAAGGATCTTTCATGGGTGCCTGGTTGAAGCAGCAAGGGAAGTGAAATGGCAAGATGTGCGTAACGATTGGAGAAAGGAAACCCTTCTCCATGGAAGAACCAATGATTATGCGAAATGTTTGATGAGAGAGAAATGAGAGAACCAAAACGTCAGGCAGAGTGAAAATTGTGTATTGTGGGAAGAGGAGTTGCAATATCGGTAGGCAAAAACCATATACTGTGGGGATGTGGGATATCACATGTGGGTAGTTAAAATGTTAGTGGGTCCAATGGTGAGTTTGGTTAAAAACTCATTTAATCTCATCTTATCTCAACTTGGGCCCCCAAACAACCCCTATATGTTATATTAAATATAACATATAACCTATAGTTTAATATTGTATCCAATATAATATAACCTATAGTTTAACAATTAATATTTGAATCATATTTAAATATTTATTTCCTCTCAAATAAACTTTATATTATAATATATCAAATACATTATAGTAATTATATCATATATAATTAAATTAAAATAATTATATCACATATAATTAATTCCCTCAATTAATTTAAATAATTCAAATTAATCCAAAAATTGATTCTCATAAATACCCTGTTGAGCTATAGAGGGGACCCCATGGACCTATAGCTTGAAGCTTCAACAGTACTTGAATAATTAATTAATCTCTTTAATTAATTTACTCAACATCCATTAATTGTTGGACACTCCACTAAAGACCGATAACTGCACTATTCACACTACAAATATATTTTTGTGTCCATTGGATATAACCAATCAACAGTGCGACGACCCTTCACAAATTGCTCATAAGTACAGCTAGGTCAAAATTATCGTTTTATCCTTGTAGATACTTATAACTCTTTAAGTACCACTGGTCCTTCCAAGAGTCGGTGTGGTACCACGTTGTTCAAGTCCCGGAATCAGTCCTTAGGGGAGCAATTTATCTACTTCTTCCTTCTTATGCAGCTGTGTTCCTAGCTTCCCAATCCGACGAATCCCCAAAATAGTAGGCCTACTGAGTCAGTGATCTAGCCACTCTCACCATAAAAATCAAAGGACCGCCTTCATCGGTAGGAATTCACAACTCACTCAGGATTTAGGTCATGTCATCTATGGTCATCCTAGTGAAATGTAAATATCTATTATGAACGGCGTTAGATATTGAGACTAGTCATTTCGTGGTCCGGTCTTATACAAACTCCTTTATATAGAATATCTCTGTTCACATGTCTCCACATGAATGATCAGGATAAGATCACTTGTAACACTTTACAACAATTGTAACATCTATAAAGCGGGCCATACTCGTAGTGTCACTAAGATAAGGTATTTAGCCTTATCCATCTACTATAGACCATTTAGGATATCACTTAAACATGATCCACATGTATGTCTCTACATACATATTTAAGCTACAGAAGATAACCTTGGATGTTAGTTTATTGGTTTGTGAGTTTTTAATGCTACTAAATGTCAAATAAAACATCTTATATTTTATTAAATTAACAAAATGTTTGTACAATACAATTACAAAATACAGGACCCTACGAGATTTAGGGCACAAATCCCAGCAATATATATATATATATATATACAAGATCTAGGCAAGCCGCTACATGTCTTCCCCTTGCCATTGAGCAATAGAAGAACTACTGAGATTCTCTTAGATAGTGGTCGCATCTATGGTCAATCAATAGGTCCATAGATCTATTCTTCTATACGATAAATCGTCATCTCGTAGTATCCCCATGACACTAATTCTTGTTATTTTTTTGAGCCCCCCATGTCGGCTGTGACTTCGACTTTAAATATGATGAATGATGTTGGATGAACACCATCACCCAGCAGAAGAAATCAAGATCCATAAGCACTCTAGTTCATTAATTTTGAATGAAAAGAAACATGCTAAAAACAGAGTATAAAGGGTTTCAAGAACATACCTTGGCCGAACCAACGAAATCTCCATTTTCAGCTGCAAAATCCTCCGAATTCTTGTGTAGACCACCACAAGATCTTCCCTACTATCCTCTTGGTGCTTTAGATTGAGTTGTGGGACTCAAAATAAGCTGAAATCAAAGGGAATATGGAGAAAACTCACTGGATAGAATCCATTGAAGAACTCCTTCTTCATCCGAATTTTTCAGCAAAAATTCAGTCGGATCTCTTCTCTTTCTTCACTCCAATCTCTTCAATATATTGCAGACTATCATGCAAAGAGAAGTCTTGTATGGGATGCAGTTCATGCTTGGAGTAAAGCAAAGGAGAAAGTGGGTTCCTTATAAGCTACTTTGAAGATGAACTTGAAAACCCATTTTCAAGTTTTGTGTGATTTTTCCATTTTCCAAAAATTCAAAATCGATTTTAAAATCATATTTTATTTCTAAAATCAATATTTATTAATTTTACAAATTAATTTCAAAAATTAATTTTCTAATAAAATTAATAAATAATTATTTAAACAATTTAAATAATTCTAATTAATTTAATATTTACACAAATTCATCTTCATATATTTAAATCATATTTAAATATATTTTCTTCAATTTCTTTTGATTTTAATTTGAACGTTTCAAATTCACTTATCATGTTACTTTAGAGCTATCCATTTTCGAGCTAGTAGGGGGACCTCATGGACCTACAGATCATGGGCTCCAATGATCCGAGATTAATTGGCTAAACTCATTAGACTGATCTAACCCCCATTCGTTAACTAATGGGTCACTCTACTAAAGCCCATAGTTGAACTCCCCTCACTATAGATATATTATGTCCACTCGATATAACCATGATTAGTAAGTTAACCCTTCACAGATTGTTCGTAATAACGGCTAAGTCAAATCCCTGTTTTACCCCCGAAATTACCTCTTGTTTCTTAAGTCCCACTGATCCCCTAATGAACAATTGTTTTGTGATCCAATCACAAAACCGAGTCCCTCTCATTCGAAATCCCTTGTTCAAGCCCCAGAATCAGCACTTAAGGGAACAACCTCTCTACTATCCCTAAAGCGGGTAGGAGTGAATTTCCTCTTGCACCCTATGTCCCCAGTTATCTATCTAGTCTTACCCCTAAAATGGCAGTCATATTGGGCCGGCGCAGTTGAGCCAACCCTCACCTATGCAAATCTAAGTGCAATCCCAGATAAACAGGAGTTCATAGTTAGCTCAGGATTAAGGTCAAGTTACCTAGGTCATCGCTTTGAAATAGTAGTTCTTAAATAGTAAACAACGTTATAAAGTAAGAGTGACTCATTTCGTGGTACGATCTTGTACAAACTCTTTTGCACAAGGACACCCCCACTTCTCATGTCCAACATGAGTGAATTAGGATCACTTCGTTTGTAGCACTTTACAACTTCTTGTAACAACTACAGAGCAGACCGTATCCAATAGTGTTACCAGAATAAGGTACCCAACCTTATCCATGTACTATAGATCATTTTGACTATTTACTCGAACCTGATCCACCTTTATGTCTCCACATAAAGTTCAAGTACTCATCCAATAGTCAAGGGACTTTTAGGTTTATTGAATTTCTATTCAAGTAATAGATCTATTCAATAACATCTTTATTGAATTATCAGCAAAAGTTCCATTGTTTACATACCACAAGTTTTAGGACATAAAACCCAACAAATAAATGGAAAAATCTTTATATAAGTCCCTGTCTGATCTAACCAAAGAGTTCGTATCTAAAAAAAAATACATTATAGGGGTGTAACATTATATATATATATATACATATGATAGATCTATGAAGGGGCCAGGGAGGCATGATTAAAGTATTAGAGTATAACAGCAAGCAGCGGAAGCAACAAGGATCAATAAACACTCTAATTCATTAATTTTGGTAGTAACTAAAACATGCTCATACAAGAACAAGAGGGTTTCAAGCCATACCTTTGTAGAGCTTCTTGAAATCTTGATTCTCAGCTGTAAACTTCTTCAAATCTTGCTATGAACCACCTCAAGATCTACCCACTATTCTCTTGGAGCTTTAAATTGAGTTGTGGGACTCAAAATCAACTTGAATGAAGGAAAATTGGAGAAGAACTCACTACAATAACCCACTTGAAGAACAACTTCTTCAACTCGAAAATTTCAGCAAAATTCTATAGATGCATGCCTCAATTTCACTCCAATCTTCTCTATTTATTGCAGGCCTTTCATGCAAAGAAAATGGCTACATGAGATACAACTCATGCTTGGAGTTATTGAAGGCAAATATAAGTAGGTTTGGTGTGAGCTAGTTGAAGATAATGGAAAAAACATAATTCCATTTTGTGTTGTTTTTCAATTTTTATCAAATGATTTCAAAAATCAATTTGATTTCTAAAATTAAAAATATTATTAATTTTGCAAAATTAATTTTCTAATAAAATTAATAAATAATTATTTAAATAATTTAATTAATTCTAATTAATTTAATATCAAATATTAAATTAATTTTACACAAATCCACCTTCATATATCTAAATCATTAAATATTAATTATCCTATTCTGTTTAATTCTTAAAATTAAATGTGTAATTATATGAACGTGTAATTATATCACATATAATTACTAATTCCTTTAACTATAATTTGAACGTTTCAAATTAACTTATCATGCTACTCTAAAGCTAATCCATTGACGAGCTAATAAGGGACCTCACGGACCTACAAATCATGGGCTCCAATGATCCGAGATTAATTGGCTAAACTCATTACACCGAATTAACCCCTATTCGTTAACTAATGGGTCACTCCACTAAAGCCCATAGTTGAACTCCCCTCACTGTAGATATATTATGTCCACTCGATATAACCATGATCAGTAAGTCAATCCTTCACAGGTCGTTCGTAATCAAAACTAGCTCAAGATCACCATTTTACCCCTGTGAATACATCTCGTTCCTTAAGTTCCCACTGACCCTCTAATGAACAATTTGATTCATATTACTTATGAATCAAGTCCTTTCTCTATCATGAGAAGGAGAGGCCCCTATTGTTCAAGACCTGGAATCAATACTTAAGAGAACAACCTATCTGCTAACCCTAAATTGGATAGGAGTGAATTCCATCTTGCAGGGCTATGTCCCCAGCTATTCATCTGGTCTTATCCCCAAAATGGAAGGCTTATTGAGCAGTGCTGTTGGACTACTCTCACCCATGCAGATCAAATGATAATCCTAAAAAAAAAGGAGTTCATAGCTAGCTTAGGATTAAGATCAAGTTATCCTAGGTTACTTAAAATGAAATAGTTAGTTTTAACAGTAAACGGTCGTTATAAAGAAAAGTGACTATTTTGTGGTGTAGTCTATATGCAAACTCATTGCATGGGATGCCCCTACTCACATGTCTCTATATGAATGATCTGTGGATCACATCATTTGTATTGCCTACAAAAGGGATCGCATCCAATAGTGTTACCAGGATGAGATACCCAATTTCATCTATATACTTATTAGACCATTTAGGCTATATACTATTAACTTGATCATGTTTATGTCACCACATAAAGTTAAAGTATTCATACTATAACCATGTATATGTTTATTGGATTTTCATAATAGAATGCAAAATCAACAACTTTATTGAATAAATTACTCAATAATATTTTATTGATAAATAGAATGTTTAACACGAACTGCGAGTTCTAGGACATTCCCAACATAGAGATGTCCAAAAACCCCATAAGGTCAGGGTCCCGCGAGGACCCGACCGAACGGGACAAGGAATCCTTGAATACACGGGGAATGGGGGAGGGAGTGGGGAATTCTTTTTTCTCCATTTACAATTTGGGATCGAGGATGGGGAATATATTCCCCAACCCCAACCTTGCCCCGCCCCGCCCAGAATATTAAGGTAGATCCTTGTGATCATAGATGAGAGCATGAGCAAGACACTCTTTGAGGATTCTTCACCTCCACAGCCCCTTTTGAGTGATGATCGGAGTTTCACCGGAGATAGAGCTCGAGAGAGACTTCTCCACCATCCATCCATGGCGCCACTAGCAGCCTTGATGCATTTCGGATGAAAAAGCAAGAGATTGCTTGCATCTAGCCTCTCACCTCTCCTCTTATCTCTATATTGTATTACATTTTGGCTTAAGACATTAATACATTTTGTAACCAATGCATATCTTAGTTCCTTCAGCACCATCTTCATCATCTTCTTTGTCTTTATCATCGTCTACATTCATCGTTTAGTTAAGTATCGAAGACAATCACATACTCAGTCGTACAGCCTAGAGAAAGGATGCATGTAGCAACCCACCAAGAGGTGTGCATTGCACGAGTATAGTGAGTTAATTCTCTATGCTTAGTGTAAGGCTATCGCAATGCTTGTCTATGAGTTGATTAGCTACAACTAACTGCCCGAGAGGGTAAGTAGAGGAATACACTAAAGCAAAGTAAGCTTTGTTCCTAGAGATAGGAGCAACCTTATGCTCGACGCAACCATGCATTATAGAGTTATAAGCTTGCGGCTGCCCTCCGAAAGGTGTGCGATGCATTAGTGTGGCGAGCTGGGATTACTCGAGCGACCAAACATAATGAAGTCATTTTATTATGCGTTAACTGTTGCTGCATCTCTACCAATTCTCTTAGTTAAACTTCCATTGCTCAATCTGTTTAGTTAGGAGTAGGAGTAGTGCATAATCCTTTAACTTCTGTCTTTTTACTTTTATTCATCGCCCCAAACGCATTACTTCACAAACACTATTTAGTTACAAGTCCCTGTGTTCGACCTCGGATCATCTCGAGAAACTTGTGTTCTCGTTATACTTGACGAGAAAGCAAGAAAACTTGTGATAGGAACGCATGGTCATTGCATACGAGCTTAACGCATATTTCATATTTTCCCATGCAACGCATAACCGTCAACGCATGAGGATTAACACATAACATAAGACAAGCATATTTTCCTCTCCTCTTTTTCGAACCAACAGCGGGGATGGGGACGGGAACGAGGAGTGCTTCCCTATCCCCACCCCGTCTCGTGGACATCTCTAGGTACGGTCGGATTTTCTATAAATGTATATATTTTTAATTGAATATAAAATACTGAAAGATCTATGAAACATTTGTATAATTAGGTCGAGAGAGAATTTTGTGTAATTGTATTATTTTTTCATATACTGGAGTTTCTTTCTTGTGGGTCATGGTAATTTTCTTCATATTATGAAGTTTTTCACGTAATTTTTTGTATTTCTTATTTTTGTTGCTTTCTTTTAATTTCTTGGGAGACATTTGATGTGCAAAGTTGAATTAAGCATATAATAATTGTTTATGGTGTCAAATTATATGGGGTTAATTTCAACTATATGCTAGTTTTTTATTAAAAAAATGACAAAAATAATGTAATGATTTTTTTTAAAAAAAATAATGTAATTTAAAAAAGAAATTACTGAAATAGAGTTGAACTGAAAAGTATTGGTTGGTAAATCGTGAACGGGATATATGATTTTAGAAGGCTAAATCATGGATGAGGTCCACGGTTTTGGTGACATCCGACTTAGCACTAAGTTGGCAAGGGGTGCACGTGTGGCATTCTATGTAGATTAAAATGGTATACCCATCCATAATTTATAATACTTATTTTTTTCTTAAAAAAATAAACGTGCATATAGGTGGTGGGAAAGAGTGATGTGTAATTACATCACATTTAGTGCCTAAAACTAGTAGTTTTCTAAAAAACCATGTTGGTATTTATAAAATAATAATTAATTTTATTCTCTAATCTCATTTCCCAACTCCCATTAATCATTATTATTTTTTTCCTTCTCTCTTCTTTCCTCTCCCTCTCATGAACTTCTCCCTCTTCCTCCTCTTCCTCCTCTTCCTCCTCTTTCCTCTTTCTTTCTTTCTTTTTTTTTTTTTCAAAAAAAAAAAAATCAAATATAGACTTTGAAATTTAATCGAAATTATCCCTTCCTTTTATTTTTGTTGATTTTTTTCTTTCAACCGTGTGGAACCACTACTAAATTGTGGACCCATCAACGATTTAGCCCAAATCACGTACTCTGTACACAATTTCAAAATCATGTACCTGTCCAAGATTCAACAATACTATTTTTATCAAAATTTTCCATCCACTTCATTTTTCCATTAATTATTAAAATAACATTATTTTTAAAAAAATTCAATTATATGTGGAGTTAAGAGTGTTTAGAGTGTAGAGTTATTGATTTAGATTAGTGGTATCTTGTATAATTTTTTGTGACCAAAGAACTCTGCTCTTCTTTAAGTTGTTTTTGTATGCTCAACTTTTTGTGCAACCATTTTACACACATTTTTCTAAGTTTATAACACTCAATTGTGATATTAATTTAAAAATTTCACATATATTTTATAATTTTGTGCGTATACAAAATACAAATGTTTTATAATAACAACAAAATTCCAATATTAGTACTTTTGATAGCTACGTTACTAAGGTTTTATATGTTAGAAATAAAAGGCATTCTTATTTAAAGTAGTATGCTCCTTGGAATGACGACTTTCTCCAAAAATAAAAATAAAAAATAAAAGAGACGTACGACTTACATTACATTTGGAGTGTGCCCAGATATATTGCTTTCTTGAAATAGAGACAAACCCTTAAATACCATTGCTTAGATTCTAATCATAGTGATATTTTGTTTAGTCCAACAACAAAGTGATATAAGTATTTTAACATCTAACTCTCTCGGTAACAATATATTGTCTAATGTTGGGTGGGAACGTGATCAAAGTCCCACATCAGTTAAATAAGAAGATGATCGTGGATTTATAAGGGAGGACAATTATTTCCAATGATATGAAACCCTTTAAGGTGGTTTTAAAAGCAACGCCATAAGACATTTGAAGTTTTGTCTGCCTTAATATTTTTTTTACAATTTTTTTGTATATAACCATTGTATTTGAGGTAGAAAAGATACTATATTTTTCTTTATAAGATCAATAAACTTACAACATACACATTTGTAGAGTGTACGAGTGGAAAATGGACAAAAATTAAGTAAGTCATTATATGACATTTATTTGAAATTGTAGGTTATGGTTTATTATGGAAGAATGTTAATTGGTTTAGAATATTTCTACTTCTCATTATTCATAAACATGACATACAAAATTTTAACAATATATGTCCAAATTAAAACTGAGAATGCATGTTTGAAAGAAAAAATGCATCTTTTTTTTTTTTTAATGTAAAAAAATATAAAAATTTATATGTATTTCATCGGATTTTCATATGTTTTTTTTAACTGCACGTGTATCATGGGGTAAAACAGAATAGGGGATGCTAATTTTTTTTAATATGTCATTTGATCTTCTTTTAATATAAAAAAACTTGAATTAGAGTTTGTTTGGGTTGTTTAGAAAAAAAATGCTTTTAAAGATTTTATTTTCATACATAAGTTTATTTGACTACTTTTTCTCAAATGCATTTTTATACATATGCTTGTTTGATTTGACAAATACAAATATTTATATTAATATCAAATTATGACCAAAGACGATCGATAATTCTCATTTTTTAAGATTATCAAGCTACTAAACACAAGTAGCTAAGGAAAATTGCATGCTTTAACTCAAATATTTTGGCTGATTTTCATTGATTCTCTCCTTTATTCTCAGCAAATTAGGGCATCCCACATAGGCATCAAGCATGGCAGCAACCTTTAACCATTTGAAGTCTAGTTAAAGGATGCCTCACATCTCAAAAAAAAAAAAAAAGCAACTTTCTGTTTTCGTTTAGCTACTGTTTTTGGACGATTCTCGAAGTTTTTAGCTACTGCTCTTTTTGTCCATCCATTTTCATTTGTAAGTTTTGGACTGTAAATTCGGGTTGAGTTGGATTGGGTTGAGTTGTCGAGTTATAACTTTTTTCCTTTTAATTAAAAATATGTAAATTTATCTACAACACGTGACGAATAACTAAAATTGAGTCTAATACTGAAAAGGTTAGGTAAAATTTGATCTTCCTAAAAGCAATTTAGGAAAATAATCCAAAATTAGGACTTTTTCTTTTGACCTTAGATATAAAGTAAAACATTTAGAACCTTAAAAGCCATAAACATATATATGTTTAATTGTTTAATGACTTAGCCTTCTATAGAGACTTCAGGGAAGGTCAAATAAGTGTTGAATCTGGTTCATCATTCCTTGCAATTGAGCTAAAGATAACGACATATATTAGGTTATACTACTTTCCAAAAGGCATAAGTATGTTTGAATCCCCTCTTTCTCATTATAAGTTCTTTTTAAAATCATCAACTTTCTCAACATTGTTTTTACCTCGATTTACCAAGTTTCAATTTTGAGGAAAATCTATGTTGTTTTTTGGAAATTTTGTTTTAAATTGTTCCTTTAGACACAATACTTGAATTCTTCCGATTTTTACTACTTGGAAACAATGTACCCTTTTACTAGACTAAAGACCTTTCATTTCAAAAGATTTTCAAGTAGGGCAACATGTTTTTAGTTGATCACGTTTTTGGACTATTAAATTAATAATTTCAAATTTTTATTTAAAAATACTTTCATTGGCCGAATTTTTTTTTTTTTTTTTTTAATTATCCTTTTTAATATATGATCGACCGACCAAGGTGATCATTAGAGTTAGAATCTAGAGATGATTGATGGAGTTAATGGTTGAAATTGATCGCCGGAGTTGGCTCCCAATGGTGACTGTCACTGGTGATCGGAGTTGTTGATGGAGGTGGTATTTGATGGGGTTAGTCATTGGATGCGGTATTCATTGGAGTTGGTGGTTAGTGTTGGTCTCCGAAGTTTTCCTTAGAGGTTAGGCGTGAACCAACCAGACCGACTGAATCGACCGAACCTACAGCAGTCGGTCAGTTTCGAAGAAAATTCTGTTGGAGTCAGGTTTGTTCATTACAAAGCGGACCATGACATGTATTACTAAAATGAAATGGGCTACTATCAGAGAAGCTGATGGTTTTTCAAATGCTCATTTTAGCCAACAATGTGCAAACTGTATTAACGATTATGGTTGCGGTTAGTCTAGTTTCCAAGTCATATAAATAGAAAGTTTCTTAGGGCAAAATTTTGAAACGAAAAAACATATGCTTGTGTTCTCGAAGTTTAGCTCTACCACTGATTGCAAGTAAGTTTATCCGATTATTAACTAAGATTTTTGTCATATCTAATTGATAAACTATGTGATTTTGTGTAGAGGGTGAGATTGCTGGAATTAAGGCATCCACAGCAGCAGCTCTTATTGCAAATGCAGTTCCAGCGGTATGCCTATAGTGATTTATGTACTGTATGGTTGATCTCAAGGAGTAAGTATATATTTCCCAATTATATGTGTTGATTTCTGCTTAACAAAGGTCGGATCATCATTCCCACCAAGAATGTTTTGGCAATTGCAAGGAAAAACTCCAACATTTTGAAGCATGAAAGGAGTGTTTAGGACGTTGAGTTGGTTATTATAGTCTGTAGATTATAATAGTTTTCTTTGGATCTAGACTATTTTAGTTTGAGTTATAATATTCTATGTTTAGAGTGTACACTATTTTAATCTGGATAGGAAATCGTAAACATGAGGGAAAGAGAAGATTTGAAATAGTAATATTGTAGTTACTTGTAGGTTATCATAGTTGGAAACACCAACCATTATAATTGAAACCCCAAACATGGGGTGGATATCATAACACACTCCACCTACTTGAAGTTGGGGTTTTCAAACACCCTCGAAGTTTTCCAAATGACGGACATTTGCTTCATTGTTATAGGGTAATGTCTACCAATCTACAGGATCAAAATGGTTATGGTCATCTTGTTTTTGGCTATGCAGTACACTATATATCAATCTAAAAACTTAAGCGGATAGATTGTGTATCATTCCATGATTGAAACAGCTCTGTGATAGGACAAATACCAAGCTAGTGTATTTGCTAATTGTGTCATTAAGTGAATTATTCACCAATAGTCATTACATGAGCAGGAACCGTCTTTGAAGTGATGGAAACGATTTCTATCTCTAGCAATAATCTCTCTATTGAATATCTTAGATATTAGCTTCGTAGCAGAATGACAATTACGACACACACGAAGATTTTTAATGATTCTAATTGGTGTACCTGGTTTTGTACTTATCAATCCAAAAGCAATTGCTAATTTCTCACTGTGGTGGCTTAGAGCTCCTTCTTTCCATTCTTCATCCATGTCATACAATACCTCAGATGTATCTGCCACAAATCCAAACACCTTTAATTGTCTGTCTACTTCTTCCAGCATCTTATAAATATCTTCACTTTGTGGATGAACTTTGTCCCCTACTAGGAACTCGTGAACAACGTTATCGACTTCAATGGTGGTACAACCAGGAACTTTCTTCATTCCCCTGTCATTCAATCTTGTTCTTATTCTTGCTACATCATCCCATTTACCAGCTCCTGCATATATGTTAGATAAAAGCACATAAGCTCCAGGATTATCTGGCTCGAGTTCAAAAAGACGTTCTGCAACTAATTCTCCCAACTCAACTCGTCCATGGTCTCTACATGCCCCAAGAAGGGAACCCCAAATGGCTCCATCTGGTTTCACTTCCATATTTTGGATCAAAGACTCTGCTTCCTCAAACAACCCAGCTCGCCCAAGAAGATCTATCATGCATCCATAATGTTGGGATTTAGGAGATATCTTATAGTCTTGAACCATAGAGCTGAAAAATTGGCGTCCGAGATCAACCAAACCAGCATGTTTACAAGCAGATAAAACACCGACAAAAGTTATCTCGTTTGGTTCGATTCCATCACTAGACATTTTTGAGAAAAGCTCAAAAGCCTCATCTGCTTGTCCATGCATTGCTAACCCACATATCATAGCATTCCAAGAAGCCAAGCTTTTGATTTTCATACCATCAAAGACCTGTCGTGCCGCCTCTATATCACCACATTTAGCATACAAATCTATTAGACTTGTCCAAAGAGAGGTACTGGCTGAGTTGAAGTTTTTGTTTATATAAGCATGTATCCACTTACCAAGGTCAATGGCACCTAAATGAGCACAAGATGGAAGAATGTTAAGGAAAGTTATGTCAGTAGGCTCACCACCTGAGGCTAACATATCACGGAAGAGCGCTAAAGCTTCTTTATAGCTGCACATATGAGTGTAACCTCCGATCATAACATTCCATGAGATCACATCTCTTTCAGGCATATCATCAAACAATTCACGAGCAGTCCGAAGATCTCCGCACTTTGAGTACATGTCAATAAGGGCATTAACAAGCTTAAGATTTGAACGAAGCCCGCGTTCTTCAATCCAAGAGCGCATTGAGTTTCCTAAATCTAGAGTATTTGACTGAGCACAAGCTGAAAGAACAGACACAATAGTACTCTCATTTGGGGGAACATTTACTTTCCTCATTTCTTCAAACAATATCAACGCCTCTTTGGAACGACCAGTTTGTGCATAGCCAGCAATCATAGCATTCCAAGACACCACATCTCTCACGGGCATTTCATCAAACAATTTCCGAGCATGATCCATATAACCCCACAAAGCATAACCAGCAATTAATGCAGTGAAAGAAATTGCATCCCTGAAATTACTTTGATCAAAAACCAATTGGGCATTATTCATTTCACCACTCTGGGCATACATATTGATAAGCGAAGTATGAATGAACACATCAGACTGAAACCCAAGCTTCAAAAGATGGGCATGAATCTGTTTCCCTTCATGGGCAGAGGCGAGCTTAGCGCAAGACTTCAAAAGAAAAGGAAATGTATAAGAATTCGGCTCTACCCCAGAATAAATCATTCTGACAAAGAAAACCAAGGCCAGAACCGGCGACAGACTCATCGAAAGTCCTCGAATCATCGAATTCCAAATGAATAAATTGGGGTCTTCGATGGAATTAAACAGGGAGATGGCGTAAGAGATATTACCAACGCGAGAAACAGCAGAAAACTCGATAAGCTTGCTGAGGGCGAATTGAGTGTTGTGGAGGCCAGTTTTGATGATCTGAGCGTGGATTTGTTTGAGAGTTCGAATGCTTTGGCACTTGGAGAGAAGCTTGATAGATGGGTGGTCTTGAAGGAGCCTGTAAGGCGGGTCGGAAGAGGGAAGGACATGGAAGGTGGGTGAAAGTGGCAGTGAAGGGGCAGAAAGCGCCATTTTTGGGCGCTACGAAGGTCTTGGTGGTGGCGAGTGGGCTAAGAGATAAGGGTCGTTATAATTTAAAATATAGTTGTACGGACTTCACCCGCTAAATAGCAAATGAAATTGAATATGTTAAATAATTTTTTTTTAAAAAATAGAAAAAATATATTTAAGGTAAAAAAAAGTAACATGGTAATTAGGATTAAAATGATTGTTACATTTTTAATTTTTTAAAGATAGCTTTATAGGTTAAAATAAACATTCTGAAAGTTTTTTTTTTAAAGAAGAACAAATTTACCCATGTAGGGCTTATTTGGTAGACAATTCATATTGTATTTTATGCCTTCAAATTTACCAAGTCTAGAGAATAGAGGTGTTGGTAGGTTGAGTTTGGTTGAAACACTTTTTGCACCCGACTCAATTGTTCGGGTTGTGAGTTTCTTCAATCTACATAATTCTTATTAAATAATAAACCCAACTCAATCATGAAATATTTAGATTGGGTTAGTTTATGCTACTCGAGTCATTTATTTAAAATTTATTATAAAAATAAATAAAATGTTAATATAAAAAATTTTATTTAATTACTTTCGATATATTGAATTAAGATTAAAACTCAATTTGAATTTATATAATATTATGAAAATTTTCTTTTCAAAATGCTAAAAATTATTTAAAGGAGTTGTTAGAGAATAAATTATAAAAAAACTCATGATATTAAATCAAATTAAAATCAATATATGTACTATCGTAAGTAAAAAATATATTTTTAAAAATTAATAGTAAATTTGGATTGATTCGAGTTGGTTTGTGTTACTTTGAGTGAACCCATGAACCAACTCATCTCATAAAATTTCATTTATTTGAACCCAATTATCCAACTTAAACTACATGGGTTGGATTGATTGGATTTTTTGGGTTATCGGCTTTTTGAACACCCCTACTAGGGAATATGCATTTGGTAGGCAATATAGATTATGTTTTTGAAAATTATTCTTGATTCTATAATCAAAATAATGTAAATTTTGAAAACAATATTTTTATATTTTTAATGTATTTAGATTTTGAACTTGAAATTTTAAAATGCATAGTTAAATTGAAAAGGATAAAAACATTAACAAATATAGTACTTGATGTAATGAGCTCAATTATTTTTGTTAAATTTAAATATGTATTATTATATAATATATTATAAAATAATAATTATACAATTCAACTTATTATTTAGTAGGCAACTATAACTAGTCTTATGATTCATAAATATACTATCAAATACATGTTAAACAATTGTTTAAATTAAAATTTAATTTCTGTTGTCTACTATTAAATACATATCTAAAAACATAAAATACAACCATATTTTCATTATCTATTGTTTTAATGTTGCCTATCAAACAGACCTTTAAAGACTAAAAACAAACATTTTGAAACTATAGTGAGGAAATAAAATAAATTTGAAATACCATGGACTAAATGAGATTTAAATTTGTTTAAAAAAGCTTATGTAGGTGCCTAAAAGTTATATCTATTTGGTTCTTAAAAGTTTTTAGGAAAAAAATAATGTTGGCGACGTATATTGTAAAGCTTTGTTCTATTTTTGACTTTTTATACTTTTAAAAATCTATATTTAGCCTCAATGATTTCAATGATCTTAAATTAATTAGTTTTGGGACAGTTGTCCAGTTCATCAGATAAATTACTAATCAACTTATAAATTTCATTTAAATTTAATTACCAACAAAAATACAGTGTAATTAACATAAATCATGTACTCTCGATCGAGAATCAGACTTCAAGTATTTTCTTTTTTATCACACGTTCATATATATATATATATATATGAAATAGCTTTCATTAGCCACAACTTTACATAGCTCCAAGTTGGATTGTGAAAAGTTTTTGTATGAATGAAATATCAACATCTATCGCACAATCCTATGAAAAGAATCCCAAAATAATTTTCTCCATGCATATCCTTCATGAAGGAAACAAAGTGTAAAGTGATTACTCAAAGAAAGTATCAAATATTGGCCCATTCACACGCATATTCTAATATTTTTGTGTGTGTGTGTGTATAATTTATATAGATATTATAAATCTTTAATCTTCTAGAGTTCTTACAGACTTTTATATTTAATTTATTACTTGGATAGAAAATATTGGTTGAAATTTTTATAAACTTACTTGAGGTCTAATTCATAATTATTGAAGAATATTAGGGTTTTTAATTTAAGAATAATCAATAAAAGAGGATAAATATAGCCAAAATCATGTAAAAGAAAAGTACTTAGATTTCTCATGTATTATTAGATCAATGGAAAATTTAGTATTGAAACAACTTTGCAATGTTCTGCCAAACTGACCATAGCTCAATTGACATCCGAGTATACTAGAAATTACGAGATTTGTGGTCCAATTCCCCTTAATCCCAAATGTACTAAAAAAAGGACTTTGCAATGTCCTTATATCTTACTTGACTATGCAAATAATCAAACCCTAAGCGATCAAGGTTCGGTGTGAGGAAGGAATAGGAGAAAATGTGAATCGATATAGTACAGTTGAGATTATTACCTTAAGATTTGATATTTGTTTAATGGTCAAGTACTGTATTGAACATTTTTTTAGTCTAATATTTGTAGGGTGAGAGAAAAAAGACCACGTGATAAAGTAAAGAGTTTTGTCATACTCGTAATAAATCATGTTGTATTAATAATATATATGAATAGATAGCCAAGACAGGGTAAAATTATGGTTAAGGGTTTGGATTGTGCAAGATATGGAAAATCAAAGAAGAAATGGAGAGAAAGGGAATATTCAGATTCAAGACATAGATAAAGTGATGGCCAATTCAATTTAACCTTTGCTTTGAAGTGTTAGGATGAGGATTCTCCAAGTATTATTAAAGGGGCTTTTGCCTTTTTCTTTTAAAAACACTCAATAAATTTTCTTTTAGGAAAAAGGGAAAGAAAAAGAAAATGGAGAGAATAAAGATTTTTGGGAATTATTGGAAGGGCATTTGCATTTGTCTAAGGTTTTCATGTTTCAATTGGAATATTCACCATGTCTTGTTATTACATTTTTGGCCTCACCTTTTTTTGTTATTCTTCCTTATCAAATGCTAGGTCAAACTTGAGCAAAACCTAAAACCCCACTTGTTCTTACTTGATCCTATGCATACTTGCCATACCCCACAGCTTTTGACGACGTATAATAATTATTTCTAAACTTTCAATTGTGTGTTTAATAGGTTTAAGAAATTTTGTGTATATGAATTTATATTACAGTATTTTTAATGTTTTATGGTTATTGAACATACAATTCTACTAGACATATTTTAAAATTCTAGATGATAACGTGTTTAAAAAAACTACTTGCACTTTGATTAAAAAAAATTAAGAGAGTGGAGAGAAATTTCTATAATGGTGAAATCCAAACCTCGCAATCCAAATCCTCATATCTTACATTTGTGCTATAAAATAATCGTGAGGTAGAGAGAAATAAGTTTGATATACGAACAAGATGGAAAATTAGAATAGATTCTTGGGATGAATTATCGCCATCACTTCTTTAAGTATATTTCTTTTTCTTCCTCTTTTTTAAATTTCTTCTCTTATTATTGTTTTAATTAGAGAGTGTAGAAATTATGTTACTTCAGCTTTGGTATAAATTTATTCCCTTGATTTTCAAAGTATAGAAGCATGATTGAAACTAATTACAAGTTACCAAAGAGAACATAAGTACTTTGTATAAGTTAGCCTAAAATGAAACTAAAAATTACAAAACTTCAAATGTTTTGTTTTTTAAGAATTAACTTCCAAGTTTCAACAAAAATCCCTATTTTTTTTTTCTAGAGAGATGAATAAACTTTTTTAATGTTTATTTTTATGATTTTAAGTTTAAACTGTCGGAAAAAATTCAAAAAACTATCGGAAAAACGTATCCTGACGATAGTTCAATCATCGGAAAATCCTTCCTCAACCCAAAAAAGTCTTGTCGTAGGGGAAAAAAAGATAACTCGACAGAACAAGGATGGGGTCTTTTGTCGATCCTAAATGATACTGTCAGAAAAAGTTATTTATCCCGACGGTAAGAATAATTTTCCACCGTTGGGAGAAGTCAGCTTATACCGACGGTTCCATTTGGCATTGGGATATGGTTACTTATCCCAACGCTTAATCTACAATTCGACCATCGACAAAAGTTATCTTGAAAGCTATTTTAGCGTGAAATTACACTTTTTCCGACCCTTGTACTGTTGGGCGATGGTTACTTATGCCGCCGACGGTGACATATTTTACCATCGAGAAAAAGATAAAAAAACAAGCATGAAATTACACTTTTTCCCTACCCCTGTATCGTCGGAATTACATATTTAGGCGTCAAAAATATTTTTTTCTTTATTTACTAAATATATATATATATATATATATTATAAATATCATACCTATTTGAATCTTACAGATATCATATAAACTAAAATAAAAATTGCTAAAATTAATTAGATGTCTACAATATTAAATAATATTTAGAAAATATGTTTGAATCTTAAGAATTTGTCAAATAAACAACTACTAATACTATTCGTCTTAAATATAATATAACATCCACATTACATAATATCCACAGAGTACCGATAAAACACAATTCTACAACCTAACTTAGCTTTTGGGGAGATGCATCTTTAACATAAATCTCGAGATAACTACAAAATACAAATTTAAATAAGTTTAATGCTCAATATACCATATACCAATCTCAAAATGAATATAGAACTTAAAACTCAACTAAGAACATTAAGAATTGAAACAAACAACTCAGATTTACATATTTCAATTTCAAATTCAATATAGAACTTAAAATCCAACTTAAACTTAAATATAAATATACATTTACCCCTATACCAACTTTAAACCCAACATAAGAACATTAACAAATATAAATGAATTTTATGCAATCTCCCCAACCCCTACCTTATCCTCAAATCAACCCATATTTACACATTTTAAACTCAAACTCAATATACAAATAACAATCCCAACATTAGTATATAACTTAAAACTCAATTTAATCATAAACATAATTAGACAATCATCCCTATACAAATGAGAACCCAATATAAGAACATTAACAAATTCAAATGAACTTTATTCAAAATGAATATAATACTTAAAACTCAACTTAAGAACATTAACAAATTGAAACAAATTTAAACCCAACATAAGAATATGAACTTAAAACCTAATTTAAACTCATATTTACATATTTCAATCTCAGACTCAATATAGAACTTAAAACCCAACTTAAACTTGAATATAACTATACACTTACCCCTAAACCAATTTTAAACCCAACATAAGAATATGAACAAATTCAAATGAACTTTATTCAATCTCCCCTCACCCCACTTGTTTTAATCACAAACTCAACATAACATATATCCATCTCAAAATTATTCTCTATCTCAATATAGAACTTAAAAGAACATTAACGAATTGAAACAAACCAACTCATATTTACATATTTCAATCTCAAACTCAATATAGAACTTATATGGAAACTTAAACTTAAACATAATCATACATTTATCCCTATAACAATTTTAAACCCAACATAAGAACATTAACAAAAAAAAAAAAAAAAGAAGATAATAATAAAAAAAAAATCACACGCAATAATAACAAAGTAGTCCAAAAATAAATAACTTAATATATACCAAATATTGTACCAAATACTAAGTGATATAGAAGTATGTCTTACACTATATAGTGGTACTAGTGTCATTATAATAATTGCAAATAAATAACGAAAGGAACTAGTGTCATTCTTCTTTAACCAATAGAGAGGATGAGCAAAGGGAGATACATATATAAATTATAATTACATAATTATATATGTTAGATGGAAACCTAAATCTAGGATATCAATTATATCAATTAGTTGATTCGAACAAAAATAAGAAAAAAATATTGTACAAAATACATCAAATACTAAGTTTAGTTAGGAGTCAAACATGCTAGTATCATAAAAATATATGACAATTGATAAAGAGTACAAAAACTAAGAGGTAATTCTTCATTTCATGGAAAATTAAATTGACCTCAACAGAATTTAATACCCGAAAATTGACCAAAGAAACAAAGAAAACAAACGAAAATAGAAATACAAAAAGCTATATAAAATTATTATACATTAATTCAAACCATAGTGACAAACTTTGTGCTTTTGTATACAATATTAAAGCGTGCATACTACATAAATTTCAACTTCTACAATAAAAGAATAATTCTAGTCTTTTTTTTTTGTTTGTTTGTTCTTCTCTAGAAACTACCAATCAATTACTTTTGGGAGAAGGAGTGCAATACTTTAGATTCATCCCGATCATTTCATATTTCTAAAATAAACAATCTAAACAAGTAAAACATACACAAAATCACATCCACGGTTGAAATTAAGTCGAGGAACACAAAATCAGAAATAAATAAAATAAAATAGAAGTCGATATACCTCAAACTAAATTGAACAAGAGAGAAGATTGGGCAAAAATAGTGGTTGCCAGTGTCAGCTCCGATTGGGAGTGGGTTCAGTGTCAACTCCGGTCAGAAAAGAACTTTGATTTTCTCAATTTTAGAAACTAAAAAACTTGATGGGTTTGATCAATAATGACATTATAATAACTGCAAATATGTTCTCTACTAAACCTGTGCAAGAAAACCTATTAACAAAGCAAGAAAATGCAACTTGAAACATAACAAACAAGGACTCTCCACAGAACAAACAAACCCAAAATTTATGTACTATTATATTTACATTAATTACATTTCGTTGTTAATCTTTTTTATGTTTCATGGTTTTTTTCTAATAAATAGATATGTTGATTCACTCATTATGTCAATCTCAAATTTTAGACACCTAAAAATTCATATTGAAATATCATCACGTCGCAACTGTTTTTCAATAATTTGCTGAAAGAACAATAAAGAATAAAGAAAAGAAAATCAACTTTCAAGCTAAAAGTTAGTTTTTGTTCTAGACTTTTAATGTCATCAAATGTTTGTGCTTAATTGCTTTTAGCTTCTTTCAAACCTCCATAGAATAAGCATGGCCATTCCAAAATTAGGATACTTTTTGTCTAAAGATCCAATATGAAGAGAGACTGTAAAGACTTTATAAATATACATAGATATGTCAATTTCTTGAGATTGTTTTCTCACAATGACTTCCATAATATATCATTACACATAACAACAATGCATCACAGAGGCTATTATGATTCAAAGCCTAAAGAACAAACTTAACACTCCAAAGAAACTTTATGTTACAAATTTCTATTAGTTTATTGGCTTTCAAATACAACTTCTATATTTAGACATTGAATCAAATTTATGTATCCTCAAGTTTGAAATGGCTTTAACTAGGAATTCACTATTTTCATGCTAGCTAGATTTAACTTTCCAACTATCCACAACAGGGGAAGACTTCTTAGAGTTTTAAATGACCATTATCCCGACAATAATTTAAATAACCGTCGGGAGAGGCTTAAAAAAAATTACCAAGTTTTTTTAAAATCCCGATGCCTTCCCTCTATCGTCGGGATAAGAATATTTCTCCCGATGCCTACACCATGACGTCAGGAGAGGCCTAACATTTTCTCCCCACCTCTTTTATGTCGATGGTCTAGGACAGCGTTGGAAATACTTCTTTTTTTCGATGTTGTTTCCTAATACCACCGGGATATGTTATTTCTCTCGACGCCGAAAAGAAGGTCGAAAAAAACTAAATTTCTTGTAGCGTGTAGAACCCAAATTATTAAATAACTTTTGGTAATATTCATAATTGTTTAAAAATTTTAAACTTGACTACAACTTTTTGTATAGAAAAATGACTACGATTTTAAATTATTGAAAACTATCAAACAAATATATTACTAGTGAACGACCTCACTTTTAGAATAGAAATTGTGCAAAATAGTATTATTCAATTATACTTGCAATATATATACCAATCTATCTATTTTATTTTATTTTATTAAAAAGACAAGCTTATAATATGTGTGTGCATATATATATATATAAAACATGTATATATTGAATTTAATTGTTTTTTTTCCCTCTAGTACATTTGTGAAGTATTTTATATGGAAAGAATCAAATTCTTGGTTGAATTATTTATTAATAGCTCCCCAACCTACATGCATGCACTCCAAACATGTAGAAAATAAAAGAATAAATAATATAGAGATATTTTTGGGCTCCTAAACAATAAAGTTATATATCTTCACCAACAAAATACTATAAAATAATAATTCACTTTTTTGATATATCTGCAAAGTTCTCACACTGACCCATCACCATGTACTCCATCCAGCGTCGGTTCGCCGCAATCCTAATTATTCCAATTTAATTATTTACTTTAAAAAACAGTTTTTACTATAAACTATAAACTTTATATATATATATTCTCACTTTCACTTTCATTAAATTGAATAAGACAAATATTAATTTATATCTCTAAACTTTGAGGTTGTATTAATTTAAACCATAAACTAACCATTATTAATTTGAGGTTTAAATTGATCCAATTATCAAAATTCAAGTTTAAATTGATATAATTATTAGTTTATGATTTAAATCGATATAACCCCAAAGTTCAGTGTATAAATTAGTATTTTTTCAGTTGAATATTAAACTTAGATAAATGTTGCATAATTTTTTTAGTAATATCTGGGTGCGGTCCTGATTTTCACACATCCACTTCAATCATAGAGGAAAAATATAATATATATATATATATATTTAACAATGTCATGTATCAAATTATGATAAGATACTTGGATATCCTGTGCAAATGTATCTTTCTAATTTCTTTTTTACTATCAATTTTTTTTTTCATTAGTTCTCCTATTAATTTTATAAAAGAATGCAAAAGTCTTTGTAAACACAAATTTCAATAAAAGTTTAAATGTCCAAGACATTAAATTTGACTAATATACTAGTTAATTATGGAATAACTTTAAAAGAAACATACAAGTTTCAACAAAAAATTTCTTTTTTCTTTTTTTTTTTTTTTAAAAAAAGAATCTATCAAATATACCACACATATATATTTTATAATTCATTGAGTTTGAGAAACACCTTTTCTAGTTTAATGTTATGATCTAGGTTTCAAGTGTGATTTGATAAAATTATATAGTAAAAATTGGTACAACTTGATTTTCTTTTTAGATATAATTTAAACTTTTTTAATTGCATTTTTAATTTAATATATTTTATAGCAATTTTAGTAGAATTCCTTTTTGGATGATAAAACAATATGAATTTTACGCTTTTAAAATGTAAACATAAGTATATTACGATTTGTGGTGTCTAATTATATATAATCATTTCTGCTTAGCCATATGCCTAAGATTAGGACAAAAGATTTGCTTTTAAAAGAATAGCTAGTTCAAAAAAGTTGACAAACAATCGAGAATATTCTGAAACAAAATGACGTAATATATACCATGACAATAGTTATTCATATTAGACAATTTTTCCCCTTCAAACATTTACGGGTCGTTTAGGTAAGAAATTGATTATTATAGTGGAGTTATAATAGTTTGTATTTGAGGTGTAAACTATTTTAGTTTGAGAATAAAATAATAAATACTGTTACAAATAATGTTAACTATAGATAGTTGGAAAGTATAAAATAATATTTATTGTGACAAAAGTTATTATAATCTTAAGCTAGTTTTTATCCCAAACATACCCTAAAAATATTGTCATTTGAAACATTTTTCATATTAAAACCTATTTTTCTCTCATATAGACAAATTATTTTGTTAAAAATAACTAAAACATGGATTAATTCTCTTTTAATATCTTATCTTTCATACTTATCTCATTATATTACCAAGTACTCACCTTGATCCACTTTCATATATTCTAATTTTAGTTCCTCAACTTCATATACAAATATGTTCTTGTCTTGTCACTTTTACCTTTGAAACTCAACACGTAACCTAATACATGCATTTGGGTATATACATATCTTACTTAATATAGTAAATGAAATAAAATAGCAAGTCTATATCTTTACTTTCATTTAGTTTAAACTATTTACAATTATGATAAACACTAACATAAAAGGACCATTTTGAGCCTAACTCAATCGATTTAGGTATATATTCTTAAACAAATATTCAAATCTTTCTATCTCCACACGTTGAATTCAGAAATAAGAAAAACAATGCGTAGGAGGATGTTAATAGTATTAATACACGAACTCATTAGTAACAAGTACAATTCAAAGTAGAATGATATAACTGAAACTTTTAAAAGTTCAAAACATTAACCGTCACTTTTTGAGTTGACTTTCTAAGTGTTTAAATATAGGTACATAAACATTAAAAAACATCTTTTTAAGTATTTAAAAAGGTAATTCAAACCGGCTTTAAATAGAGAAAAAACACAAAGAATGAAAGAGTCAAATCAAAGTAGAATTTCGAGATGAATTTGCATATACATGCATATAAATTAAGCAATGGGAGGGCCAGAAAGGCAGCAAGAGGAGGTGAAAATGGGATGATGAATCTAGGGAGTGCCCATCTTTTTGTTGAATTATTGAAGGAAAAAGGAATTTGGGAAGGATGATGGATGTGCACTTAACAGGAATAGATTCCAATGGGGGGGAGAGAGGAAATTATATAATAATAATAATAATAATAATAATAATAATAATAATAATAATCAAACAATTTTCTTTTGAACTTTTGTTTTAGTTGTTTTTGTGTTTTCTTATTTAACCCCTTCTTTTGTGAAAGGGTTTTGACCCATGTAATGAAACTACATGGGGAAGGCTTATATGGACAAGTTGGAGCAAACAAACGCCACCCAAACACAAAGGCATCTCATCTATATGGCTGTATCAGATATTTGCTTGCTTGCTTTGTTAATGTGCACCTAGCTAGCTACCACTTCCTAACTACGACTTTGTTAGATAACTATTTCAGTCTCGTTTGATCTTTTATATCTCTAAACTTTTTATTTTTGTCATCAAAAACCAAATCAAGCTTTGAAATCTAAACTTTTTATTTTTGAAATCTAATAGATTTTGTTTTTGGAATTTGGCTAAGAATTCAACTTTATTTTACTTAAGAAAGATGTGAAACATGGTAAGAAATTGAAAACAAATAAGCTTAATTTTCAAAAGTAAAACTAAAATCCAAATGGTTCTCAAATGGACTTTTGTCTTTGATTCCCAAACGGGCTTTCGTCTTTGGTATCTAGATTTTGAAAATTAATCATATTTTCTCTCATTTTCTTACAAAGATTTGCACCTTTCTTTAGTACAAGAGTTAAATTCTTAAGAAAATTCTTAAAAAAAAAAAAAATAAATAAAAAAAAATAAAAAACTACGTTTTCAAGTTTTCAAAATTTGACCTAGTTTTTGAAACATTATTAAAATGTAGATAACAAAACGAGAAATTTAAGAGTGGAAAATGTATTTCTTGTAGAGATGGAATGTTCTGATCTCTCATCTCGTTGAACTAATAATATTAATAGTTGAAACTATTAGTTATGTGATAAAAATAGACTACTAAACTACATCAAATATCAATAGAAGTTTCTACCAACTAGTGTGTGGACAAATATTGTTCTATACTTAACTAGTTCAAACCTATTTTAATAACTAAATTGTATTTAATTATTCCTTTCTCTCTTTATTCTTTGTTTTAATCCTTTCGAATTTTAAATCTTAATTTTAGTCCACTAATTAATTAAGTTTAACTATAATTCCTAGTATACAAATGTTGTCCAATTTATTTTATGTATGTTGTAACCACGTTCATCTTCTATATATGGCATTTCTTCTATCAACTCTAACTTACCTCCATAATCAAAATATGGATAAATTTGAGAAGTATAAGACCTCGTTTAGTAATCATTTGATTTTTTTTAATTTTAAAATTGTATTTTTTCCCACAACTTTTTCGCTATAGTTTCCATCTTCTTGAGCAAAAAATTAAAAGCCTATTTGATAATCATTTTATTTTTTACTTTTGAAAATTAGACTTTATAAATATTAATTTCACATGTTTTGTTATTCACTTTCTACTAAAGATTAGTTTTTATTTTAAGAATTTGACTAGAAGTTCAAAAGTTTCTTTTAAGAAAATTAAAAATCATAATAGGAGAGTTGAGAGAAAACAAGTACAAATATCAATAACAAAAAACAAAAGCGAATTTGTTATCCAACCAAGTCTTCTATTTTTTATATTTTCAAAACCTAGGCTTGGTTTTTGAAAAGATTCCTAAAATAGAGATAACAAAATTAAAAAAAACCAATAAATGAAATTGATATTTATGATCTAATTCTAAAAAACTAAAAGGTTATCCAAATGGCTAAATGACTGTAATTAATATTTAAAATATAAAAAGACCAAACTAGAAGGTTGGTAACACAGTTCAACGATTAGAGTAAAACAGTCAAGAAAGCAAAATTAAATTTTGCTTTTGTTTTTTTTTTTTTTAAAAAGAAAATAATAATATAATAAAAATAAAAATAAAAAATCATGTCTAAAAAACTATATTGAACCTATATATACATCAAAAGTGGAATGGAATAGACATACGAGTGAGGAATTTTGGGTTGTGTTCTAGGGTATCTCAACGTACAAATTAAGGCATTAGTATAGGGTGAGTGCTGAGTACTTTTGAGAAAAGCTATCACTCTAGAGACAAAAGCACAATAATTGGAATAATGATTTAAAATACTCATATGATTGAACAAGATGTCTAGTACTTTTCTAGGGTAATTCATGAAACATATGAAATGTGCCTTTCTTAATAGATTTGGGCTAGAAATTAATCTAGCATGTGAAGTTTTTCTAAAAGAGTACACACGACCTTTCTATGTTTCTATTTTTTGGATAACCAGGGGCATAGTTTTGCTTCCCCATATCGGGGTGCACACCCGTTCCAAGGCTTGGATTTGAAGGACATCAAAGGTGTTTGGTATTAAGCTCACTCGAAAGTTCGAATGTGAAATGTCCAAGTTGGTATCACTAAGAGTGTAGAATATTTGGCAAAATATTAGAATAGTACCATGTATCAGAAAAGTTCAAAAAAGCAATAAGTTCCAAACACTATAAAAACATCTTGACTTTAGTTTCAAATCATCCTAATTAAGAGCACAATTTGGTATACTAACTCTAGTGATGGGAGTGGTGTATAAAGCTTTGAAAGAGTGTTTTTCTCATCATTGGAGTTGAGGAGATAATTTTATGTGACTGTAATAATTTTTCACTTGTTTCTTACAAATAAGTTACGATTTTTTCTCTAGTGTTAGAAATTTTCAAGTAAATTCTTTTGTTTCTAATTTTTATTATTTTCTTTTATTTATTTATTTTTAGTTTTGTGATTTTTCTATTTAGTCTTGTGATAGTTAGTGAGCCTTTTCCCAATAAAGAGACTCTAAGCTCTTGCCAACAAGGCCCTCCCTTGAAAATCTAACCTTTCCTATTCTAAGAATAGAAAGATAATCAACGGATGCGATGTGAAATTAATCCATCAATAAATATATATACACTACACAAATGATTAAGAGGTTAAAGATACTTAAAAATTATATTTTCTTGACACCAAAATATTATAATATCAGAGTTGAAAATTTTGGTAATTCTCTACTCTTAAAAGGTCACTACAAACTTAATCTAAATATAAAGATAGAGAAAAATAAAATCAACTTCGGGAATCGCATCACGAGAAAACCATCTGTGAAAAGGCAAGGGAATAAAAGAAAAACCACAATAAAATGGACCCCAATGCTAAGAGAACTTGGCCAACTATATAAACCCCTCGTCCCCCGAGCAAACTAATTCAACAAACTCTCACTTCTAACAAAATTCAAATTCAAATTCACCTATTACCCCAACAAAACTGTTCATTATTCCATCCATCTTCTTTTCTTCATCAAGGTGAGCTTCCTACTTTAGTAATCAAACTCGAGTTTTTCTCTCTTTTGGCCTTCTGTTATTAGAATATAGCTTTTAGGACTTGGCCTTTTTATATATATATATATATATAAAAAAAAAAAGAAAAAGAAAACGTTAGCTATCCATACTAGGCTTTTGGGAAAAAGGGTATTCAAATTTTAAAGTCTAAGTTTCTTCTTCCCCGTTCTTTTTTGTTTTGCACTACATTAAAGCTTGAACCTGACAGAGTTTTAGACACTTGATGCAGTTTTTTTATTTGTTTATCTTTCAACTTATGAGTAATGGGATTTCTATATATATAGAAGGGAATGAGCTGGTCAGCAGGAGATTGGATATGCAACGTTTGCCAGAACGTAAACTTCAAAAAGAGAGAAGCATGCCATCGTTGTGGTTACCCCAAGTATGGAGGCCCAGACCCTTCAACTTACAGTTACAACAAGACGGAGGCGTTGGCCGGAGACTGGTACTGCACCACTGGCAGCTGCGGGGCTCACAATTATGCCAGCCGCCCCAACTGCTTTAGATGTGGTGCATTTAAGTCCGTCTATCCTGGTGATTATGGCGCCTACATGATGGGTTCCGATCAGTATGGATCTGATGCAAGCATCCCACCTGGATGGAAATCTGGAGACTGGATTTGTCCTAGGTACACAAACAACAATAATCAAATTTACAGTTTAAGTTGTTATTATATGTTCTGGAACATACTTCAGACATCGCAATCTCCTAATTGTTCAAATCACTTCACGTAGATAATCACTCCAAAACATGTTTGTAATTAATCAAAATCAATTTAGATGGTATAAACGTAGAGTTTAAAAGTGTAAACAATCAAACATTTAACTAAGTAATCTTCCTAACTCAAAAGATGATACTAAAAACATAACTCATGCCAGCATTAAATATGCTTAAATTAATGGTTAATGGTTAATGTTATGTTGTACAGAATGGGATGCGGAGTACATAATTATGCAAGCAGGATGGAGTGTTTTAAATGCAAAACACCAAGAGATTTCGGTAAGTTAGTTTCAATTAAAAACATTTACACCTCTGTTTATCTACCCTTAAAAAAGTGGTTAATAAAATTAAACAGTGGATGGGGTTTAATTTCTTTGTAGGTCACTTGGGTGTGTGACACAATTTTGGGTGCTCTATCTTTCAGGTGGTGCAGTTTAAAGCGGGAAGGAATTTTGGAAGGCTCTCCTTATCCGATATATCGTCTTCCTTGGCATCTAATCCCTATCCAAATGCTGCCTTTTTCTTATTCTTTTTTTTTTTTTTTTTTCCCTTGTTTAATGACTAACAACAATAATGTTAAGCCCTTAGAATGATCCTCAATATAGATGTCACGGGTGAATGCCCATTTTTCCATTTTAGCATTGCAATATAGCTAGCTACTCTCTCTTTCTAATGGGTGCTCAAAAGGGGAACAAACATATCCGAATACTGTGTTTGGTTGGTCCTCCATGGAATGTCAGTGGTTGCTTTATAACACAGAATCAAATTGAAATGAAAACCATAAGCTTGAACTTAGGTCAGCATAAAGAGCTCTTTCAGATTTAACCAGACGGTTAAACAGGGGAAAAGATTATGAAAGAGAATTGGGGGGATTTTTGGGGTATTGATTAAGATTCAGAATCTGTGTGAATAGCAAATTCCTCAGGAGATAAACTCAACTTTCAGCTCAATAATTTATGGTCCTTTAAGCATCAAATCATTCTTATATATAAAAATAGATAAGAACCAGATGCCCCACTTCAACGGACATTAATGCAAACACCCTTCTAATAATATTATTAGGCTTAAACTGTGAGTCAACCCAACTTTTGTTTGTGGTTTTAAAGAAGATTTTGTGTTCCCTAGAAAAAAAAAGGTACAATCTCTATAGAATCTTTGCAGGTTAATTATATAGTATAATTCGTTTTCATTATCTAATTAGGCTATTTTTTACTTTGGAGATTCCAATCAACTTATCATGAAAAATTTCTTAGTTGAACTTGTTCCCCAAACACTTCACAAGAATAGATCCAAAATACACAGCCACCAAGGCGATCTATATCTACACGTATTTCAAAACAACAAATTGTAGGCAGAAATCTAAAAAACGAAATCATATCAAGAACGCGCTTTACTGGCATGAAAAAAAGTGTCAAAACAGAAGTGTCCAGTGTACGAATTTTGAATGGCAGCAGTTTTCAAATTTGATTTTGAATCATCTCTTACCTTACTTTCCCGCTTTCGATTTTCGTCGGAACACCTTCAATCTCAGTGGAAGCGATGGCACCGGTATCGCCTAGGAAACAACTTCATCATCTGTAAAATACAAGAATGGGACTAAGAGAATAAAAGAAGATTGAGAGTCAGAGCGCGCATGCACACTCCTTTCACACATAAGAATAAAGATCAATCCTGAAAATTACCAAATCAAAAAGAAGTCTCGATCAATGAATCGCTAATAATGCCGAGAGGAAGACTGTTGGGAAATTTGTACTGATCATCCAATATTTAGGCCTAAAATGTCAAATAACAATTTTTTTTTAAAAAAAATGTCAAACGATCTTCTGATGATGTCATCGCCATATCTAATTACGAGAATTGCTGACTCACGATATGGTCTCACTCTCGCTTCACTCACTCTCTCTCGTTCTCGCTCTTTCTTCGTGATGTAATTTCTTGTCCGTATATGAATGATTTGACAATTTTCACGAAATAATCTGTTTGAAACCTCAAATCGTTAATACCCTAAATATACATTGGTGAATTCTTTAAAATCTAAACTTCATTTCAACTTTGCTTTTGTTGAACGGGGTTCACTTCAACATTATTTTGTTAAATGGAGTTTTATTGAACAAGGTTTTCCAGAACGGGGTTTTTCAGACTAGAAGGAATTTTTCTAAAACATGGTTTCGTTGGAGTTGTGTGATTTGTCAAAAAAGGTATGTAATAGCATAACGAAAGGAGTGGGAGAGCGAGAGCGAGAGATCATTGCCAAGGGTTTACAGTGACATCGAGAGAGAGCGAGAGCGTGAGAGAGCAAGAGCATAATTGAATTGGATTGGTATTCATCTGCTTTACAACTTAATGACAAATGTTCTCTTGCTTTGTAGGATGACAAAAAAATGTCTACTCATTCGATACGGAAGTGATTGGGATGAGAATCAAAGTCTGTATGTTGGAGGCGAGCCGACAGGAATCATTGTGCCTATTACACAGAAGTATGAAGAACTTAAAGCTAACATTTATAGGGTTACAAATGTAAGTTCTTCAAAGTTTGATGTTATCATGAGAGTTAAATATAAGCCCTTCACAGTACATATGGAATGATGGTGATGTTTGCTTCCTTCTTTTCCGAGAAGATCTTTCTAGAGTTCAACTATCTATAACCCTAAAATCAAACCATTACAAAAATGTGAATATGAGTTATGATGATTATGCGAGTGTAGATAGACGACACAAGGAATCATATGAGTTTAATCGAGAAGGGGATAATATTCCATTGTCTATGAACACTCAACCATCAACATTATCAATAGACAATGACTGCATTAATCCATGGGACTTGGAAAGAGAAACTTAGAATAACCCACCAGTTCTTGGTAATGAGAGATCAACAATATTAAATTCAAAGGATTGTGGTCCTTCAAAAGAGCATGATCCTTTCATAGATGGTAATGAGAGATCAGTGGGATTGAATTCTATGGATCATGGTCCTCCAATAAAGCGTGATCCTTTCGTACCTGGTAATGAAAGATTAACATGATTGGATTCTATGAATTATGGTCCTATAGAGGTGCGTGGACCTTAGTGGCTTCAGTGGTTCCACAATCCAGGTCTTCATATAGTAAAGGAGAATTGATTATATCTGGCACTAGAGATGTCCAATTTTCCCACGAGGACGGGGTCCCACGGGGCCCTGCCCCGAACGAGGCGAGGAATGGGGGAGGGAGTGAGGGAAAAAAATTTTTCGTGAGCTAAACGGGGACGGGAACGGGGAATGCATTCCCCGTCCTCACCCTATTCCCCATCCCCGTCCCGATTAGCTTTTACATATTTATTTAGTATAGTTATCTAATGTTATGTTATCATTATTATTATTATATAAATATTACATTTAAATTTCAAATTTGATTATTTATTGGGAAAGATAATGAATATGTTTAAATTGAATGTTTAAATTTATGTTATATATGTGAATAATTTGATTTATATTTATTTTTTTCTACTAAAAAAAATTAATTAGCTTTTTTAGGCCAAAATTTTAGTAATTTATCTTTAAATTCAAATTGTCATATAAAACTAACCATAATAAATAATTCAATGATAAAATTAATTATTTAATTAAAATTTTCTCACATTGATGATTTAAATTAGTTGGCTTTTTTAAAAAAAAAAAAGAAAAAAAAGGTAACGAGGAAAAATTCATCGCGGGGAACCCGATCCTCGCGAATTCCCCACGGGGAATCCTCGTCCCGATCTTCGTGGGGAATTTCACAGGGATGGGGAATGAAATGGGGAGCGGGGATGGGGATGGGAAATGGCATCCCCAACCCCACCTCACCCCGTGGACATCTCTATCTGTTACCTTTTCATCTAGGACAGATGTTGAAGTTGGTCAATTTTTTTTTAGTAAAAGTGATTTGAAAATGAGACTATCTACTCTGTCCATAAACCATAATTTTGAATATAAGGTAAGGAAGTCAAATAAGTCTTTGTTCACTGTCAAGTGTATTGGGGAAAGTTGTAAGTAGAGTCTTCGTGCAGTGAAAATATCAGGGTGCACTATACTCAAGATCACAAAGTATATGTGGATGCACATATGTTCTATTGGAATTCTGAATCATGACCATAGACAAGCAACGACTGTGATAGTTGGCCAACTAATCAAAGACAAGTTTATAGGCATAGGACATGTTTATAAACCTCGTGACATCCAAGAGGATATGAGGAAAGAGTATGATGTAAACATAAGTTATGAAAAAGTGTGGCATGCAAGGGAAACCACCTATGCTCTCATTAGAGGTACTCTAGAAGAGTCGTACGTCATTTAACATGCTTACAGGGAAGCATTAAAAATGGAGAATCCAGGTACAATTTTTGAAATCGAACTTGAAGATGATGTACATTTCAAGTATATGTTTATGGCATTAGGGCCTTGTATTACAGGTTTGCAAGTTGTTAGTCTGTGATAATTGTTGATGGGCTGCATTTGAAAGGAAAATACAAAGGGACCATGTTGGTCGGCATTTCCATGGATTGTAGCAACCAAGTATACCCACTAAAATATGCCATAGTGGATAATGAAATAGATCAAGCATGGAAATGGTTTATGTCAAATTTGAAGTGTGTCATTAGAAAATCCCCTAATTTGGTGTTTGTGTCAGATCAGGTGGTATCTATCGGCAATTTCATTCATGCAGTTTTCCCCACAACATTTCATGGATTGTGAATGTACCACATAGAAAATAATATCATTTCAAACTTTAAGGACAGTACAGTTGTTAGGATGTTCAAGGATGCAACCACGACATTTTGCATGTTGGAGTTCCAATCACACTGGAACCAACTTTGTAGTTTTAGAGATGGTGTTGTAACGAAATATTTGGAGGATATCAGTCTTGAAAGGTGGGCATGTGTTTACCAAATAGAATGAAGATACGACAATATGACATCGAATAATGCAAAGTGTTTCAATTCCTTAACTAAAGAATATCGATTGTTGCTTATAATGTGCTTGTTGGAACATGTTAGAGGCCTCATTCAATCGTGGTTTTGTGAAGGTAGGAATTATTGGACATCTCAAATGAAGTTACACTCGGGGTAATGTGAAAAACGATTAGCAAGTGAGTATGATAAGGGCTGATGATATTGAGTTGAGTCGATTGATTGTTATAGGGTTCATGTGCGAGACAATCAATTGGATGGTATTGTGAATCATCATACGAAGGAATGCACATGTAAAGAATTTAACTTACTTGGTATCCCATGTTCGCATGCAATTATTGCTGTCCGAGAATGAAATATCCATCCAAAGTCTTTGCAGTCGATTTTATAGCGTTGACTCCTCATGTCTGCTTATGCAGAGCCTGTAAATCCGCTCGGCCACATTTTTGAATGGAAGAGACCTCCCAGATATATGGAAAGTAATATTCTTCCTCCAAGAAGAGTGGCATAGATCGGACGATGAAGAGTACAAAGAATACCATTTAGAGGAGAACATTGTAGACAAGTAAAATGTGGTAGATGTGGGAATTATGGGCATAATTGACAAAACTACAGTGAACCGCTCACGACCGTGCGACATACTAAACATAGTGGAAATGATTCAAATGTTGGTCAAGATTAATTTTCTATGTGCCACTTTTCCTCCTCAATGTATGCTCTATGTACAAACAAATGTCCACTGTCTAAAGTGTTTAAATTGTATGTGCCACTTTCAATCCTTAATGTATACTCTATTTACACACAAATTTTTTAAATTGTATGCCATTTTTCATCCGCTATCTCATTATGACTCATTCTGTTAATGTCTTGCTCCCTTTGTGTCTCGCTCTCGCTAAGTCTCGCTTTTTCTAGTAATGTTACTTAGCATCTGTTATCTCATTATGACTCATTTTGTTAATGTTTCGCTCCCTCTGTGTTTTGCTCTCTCTAGTAATGTTACTTAGCATACACAATCTCATGATAACTCGTTCTATTAATGTCTCTCTCCCTCTATGTCTCGCTCTCACTAAGTCTCAATCTCTCTAGTAACGTTACTTGGCATATGCTATCTCATTATGACTTGTTATGTTAATGTCTCCCTCCCTCTGATTCTCGCTCTCGCTAGTAACGTTACTTAACATATGCTATCTCTTTATTACTCGTTCTACTAATGTATCACTCCCTCTGAGTCTCGCTATCGCTAAGTCTCACTCTCTCTAGTAACATTAGTTAACATATCCTATCTCTTTTTATGACTCATTCTGTTAATGTCTCACTCTCTTCAATAACCCTCTCTACTGTCTCGCTCTCTCTGAGTCTCACTATCTGTATATGAGATGTTAGAGAAATTACACTGAGATTCCAATTTATATCTACATCCCATGTAAAATTACACTGAGATTTTATATACATAAAAAATATGGAGTGTTTGCCCACAACTGACATGTTAACTACATCCTATAATCATTCATTTTTTTCTGAGTGATTACAGAAGGATCACCACCCATCACTAAATGTTCTAAACATTTCATTGAAAATATGCCACAATCAAGAGTCCTGTGTTGTATGTTCATTGTAATAGGTCGAGATATTTTCCAACGGGAAATATCTAGGTTCGGCTTCAAAAGTTTCAAATCACAATAGTGAAGGAGAGATGGTGGAGTGTAAGTCAATGGCTCAAGCCAAGACTTCAGCTTCTTCTTTGGCGTATTGGATGGGAATGAATCGAACATGAACAACCGATATCAATTAATGTCCATTGCAACCAGCATCAAATGTTCACTGATTCGTTGTCGTATACACAAAATCAACATCTGCCTAGTTGACGTCAAATTTATCCATGATGTAATCCTTATACGTGTCTTCTTTCCCCCATACATTGACACCGTGTAATGTTGACTTGTTCTTAATCCATTTATATACCCCATCTTGAGCATTAAGGTAACTCTATACAACTAATTCAACATTAGCAGCAAGTAAACAACCAACATAGTCATATTAACAAGTGCAATAAATAGTTACTGTTATTCTAGTTGGAAGGATAGTGAACTTGTTCATGCACATGTTTGGTCAACTGTAAAATTTAACTTTTATGAACCGAAACAAAATATTATAGTCTGCATCCAAAGTAAGGTATAAGTTAGCACTTAGGATTTCATTTTATCCAATTGTTAAAAAAGGATCTTACCTTGCACTCAACCCACGAACTTGGTTCTGTCAATTCTTGAAAAAATGACTTGGACAACGACCTAAATGCATTTTCTTGAACTCATGGTCTGTATTCTTATCGACAATCCAATTCATCATTTTTGTAAAGGCAGCAGGTGGAACCTTATGTTCTAAGTTGTATTGGACCGTTGCTTTAAATAGTGTCGTAGGTACTCCAGGGAAGGGGTACTTAATCGTTGGTCTATCCAAAGGAAGTCGTACCTTAATTTCCTTGTGTTTCATTATTTTCTTCTTTGGTGGGGCCAAAGTGTGTACTTGTCAACACTTTCCTCTTACAAGTGGTTTTTCGACTTTCGACCATAACCTACATAGATATAACAAAAGAGTGATCATGTCGAATAACGAATATAAACAAAGAGCTTTTCCAATCACAGAAGGATTATACTAGTGGATTACATGCGTGACCACTTACTCCCTTCGAAAAGGATCAGTGTGAAGGAACTCTTTTCAAAGAGAGCCAATGAGCGGAAGCAAAATCGTTCCAAACGCCATTGTGACAGAACATACACATTTACAATCAAACAATAATAGTTATGCATAAAACTTTAAATAATTTCCTCTTTAACTTGGGAACAACATATACATCATTCAAAATGTTAAACCTATTCTATAAAGTCAACCAGAGGCCACCCACTACAACAGTTGAGACGACATGTTGATAATGGGTAGAAATGCACGTTATTACAGTGCTAAGTTCTTTAACAATGTTGGATTGCGTTGATAAAATATGTTAAATTGCGTCCAAAAAACATTAAATTCATAACATTGCGGTCGCATGCGTTCATCACATAGAAACAATTGATTTTTGTATTTTTATGCAGAATATGCGTTGATACAAGGCGGAAAGAGCAATCACAAGAAATCAATGGACGAGCGCAGCATTACCACAAGGCTTTGCGGTGATTTGTGTTTGTCAACATCTGCTTAAGAAGGATTTCCACATAGAACGGGCGCAACTTGGTGGGCACATCTGGGTGAAAGACATAATTAATCACGATGGGACAGAAAGCTGATGACGGTCGAATCCGAATTAAGTTGACAGTCGCTAACAATAACAAGTACATTCAGCTTTTCGGTGACAAATGTTCAGCTTATCAGTCAGAGAATTAAAGCTATCCCATCTGTCCAATCATAAGAGAGAAGCCACCTTTCACCCTAGAAGCTCTATAAATACCAAAAGCAGCCTTTAGAAAAGAAGTTCGAAGAGTTAGAGAATTTTTCCTTGGATAGTTTAGCCTCGTTCTTAGATTTTCTTTTATTTTAAGGTGAAAGCGAGAGAAGGAAGTTGTGCCGATAGATCGTTCCGGTGAGCTTGGGAGAATGCCAGAAGCTTCAAGACCAGAGAAAGGGCCAACTCCTGCGGAAGTAGGAATATCTTTTAAACCGAATAGAGTTGCTAGTGTTAAAGCCTTAGGCAGCAAAGGATTGCTACCAGGTTCTCTACCTTTATCTTCTATTGTTATTGTGTATACGAACTCTTTTATAGAAATCAAATTTACTTCTCCATATCTATTCGCTCTCTGTTTATCACGCATGAGTAGCTAAATCTGTTGAATGGGTTGAGAAGCAAGCTAGCATAACTAGGGATCTTCATTCTATGCGATTATCTTGTATTATGTATGCTTCATTCGTCCATTAGAGATACTCGGGAGGGTAGTTTAAGGATAGGATCTAGGCTTGGAAAAGTAGGTTAGAATCTAAGCTCGGGAGAGTCAGATTAGAACGCATAATCAAGAGATAGGAGCTTAGGAATAAGCACTATTTGCTAATAACACATCGCATGTATCCTAGAGATAGGATATGATTGTGTACGGTCACCTTTCCTTTGTGCATCTTGCATTATCGCATAGGAAAAAAGTAGAGACTTAGGAATAAGTTCTATGGACACTTTTTCATTCAACACATGCGTCCTAGACTTAGGAGCACCGTATTCGCATTGGAAAATGGCTTGCTGTGCATGGGTGTAGCATGATCGCATAGTCTGATACATTCCCAAGTAATGCTAGCTAAAGACCTTCTCAACCCGTTCATCCGCATACTCAGTGCATCTATCACATAATCAAACTTTTCTCAAATCCGCCGCATTTGTTTTTTTTTAATTGCCGCAATTAACAAAACCAAACAACTATTTGAGTTACTGGTTACCGCAAAGTCTTCCGAGAAATTACCACCGCATATTGTTTTCCAAGTCCCTGATTTCGACCCTGGACTTACCAGGAAACTCAGTGGAGTTTACACTTGGATTCCACTGAGAAAACTTGATTGCTCAACGCAATTCCATCACTGCATTTCCTCCATAATTTCACATCATAAAACAACACATCAAGTTTTTTGCACCGTTGCCGGGGACTTCGGCAAAATAGTGTGCTAACGGTAATTTTTTTGATTTCTTTGTAGACTCTCAATCTCTGGCGAATTACGACCCAGAGATTGAGAGGACGTTCAGACGAAGATTAAGAGACCGCCAACAACAACGGTCAGATAAAGAAGATATGGTGGAGCAGCCTGGAAACGGAGCATCAAACGAAAACAAAGTCATGGTGACAATCCTGTTGGCAAACGATCGCAATAGGCCCATTAGGGACTATGCATCGCTAAACCTCTATGATTTCTCTCTAGGAATCATTAGGCCTGCCCTCGACGGAAGCTGATTCGAAATGAAACCAATGATGCTGCAGATGATCCAGACTGCAGGACAATTCGAAGGACGACGTGGCATGGACCCGCATGCCCACCTCTATAGCTTTCTAGAAATCTGCAATACTTTTTTGTTCCCGAACATCTCTACCGAAGAAGTTTGACTAACTTTGTTTCCATTTTCTCTATGTGATCAGGCAAGAAAATGGGCGTATTCCCTCGAGCCGGGAGAGATTACTTCATGGGAACAAGTCGTAGAGAAATTTATGAAGAAATATTTTCCACCTACTGAGAATGCTAGACGAAGGAAACTCATAACTAATTTTGAACAAGATATGGATGAATCGTTCAGCGATGCCTGGGCGAGGTTTAAGAGGTTGATCAGGGACTGTACACACAATGGATTGCCAGAATGCCTTCAGATGGAAATCTTTTATCATGGTTTAAATCATGCTTCGCAGACCGCTGCCAAAGCGATAGCCGCTGGTGGTCTGCTTAACGAAACATATGACAAGGCTAAGAACATCCTGGATCGCATCTCTAAGAACCACGAGAATTGGAGAGAGAGTGATCAGAGACTGAGAATCAAGGATAACGACATAAGTAATGATGCTATTACTTCACTACAGAATCAGATGACCGCAATGATGAACTTAATTCAGGGAATTGCGATTAGTAACCCAACACCGCAAAATGGGCAAGTAAACGCAATTAGTCAAAACACCGCAAGGTGTGCGACTTGTGGTGATGAGCAAGCAATGTAAGAATGCCCACAGAATCCTAGTCTATTTACTTTGAGAAAAATAATCCATTTGCTAATACCTACAACCCCGGGTTGAGAAACCACCCCAATTTTGCATAGAAGAATCAACACCAGAATTTCCAACCTGTGGCGCAGAAAGAAGGGCCACCTGGATTCTTCCTGCGTAATAACGGTCAGACAAGCAATCAAGCCAGTAGCTCACAACCACTATAATCCTCCTCCCTGGAAAGCCTATTGAAATAGTATATAGAGAAAAACGAAACTGTGCTTCAAAGTCTGGCTTCGTCCATCTGCAACCTAGAATTATAGATGGGCCAGATTGCAAGTGAGCTAAAGAATAGACCGCAAGGGGCTCTATGAGTTCAACAGAACTCCCACGCAACCCGGGGGGATCAGGTAAAGAGCAATGTCAGGTTGTGACATTGGGAATGGAAAAACTGTGGAGGGAGAAAAGAAGAATCTTAGCCGCTCTGCTCCCATTGCGTTGGAACCTAAAATTGTAGTGACACAAGAAGAAGAAGGAGATGAAGAAGCAATAGAGCCAGAAGTTGCGTCCACCTCAAAGCCAACAGAGAAGGGGACCATGAGAGTGCAGTTACCACCTTTCCCGCAAAGACTCAGAAAGAAAAAGAATGAAGAGGTACAGTACCAACGCTTTCTGTCTATGTTAAAACAATTACATATTAATATTCCATTCAGTGAAACGATTGAAAAGATGCCTGCATACGCGAAGTTTCTTGAGGAAATGGTAACTAAGAAGAGGGGTACTGGTAAGTTTGCCATGGTGGTTTTATTATACCCTGCTCCATAGGAGGACTGTACATCGGGCAAGCCTTATGTGACCTTGGAACCAGCATCAACTTGATGCCTCTGTCGATTTTTAAGCAGCTAAATATGGGGCAACTTGCGCCCACGACCGTGACTCTCCAACTTGCAGATAGATCTCTGGTGCATCCAGAGAGGAAGGTGAAGGACGTGCTGATCACCATCGACAAATTTATCCTACCAGCTGACTTCATCATCTTAGATTACAAAGTCGACGAAGATGTACCCATCATCTTGGGGCGACCATTTTTATCAATAGGTCGTGCCCAGATTGATATGTATAAAGGGGAGATCACTTTGAGCATAAATGGACAGAAGCTCAAGTTTAATATCATCCGTGCCATGAAGTTTCCTGATGAAGAAGACCTATATGACTCAGACGACGACCAAAATTTGATTGAAGAAGAAAAGTTTGATGAAGAAAATGAAGAAGATGATGCAAGCGCATCCATTGCTGCCTGTAATGCGATCATAAAAAAAGCAAGCAAGGAAGAAGAGATGATCGCAACCCAAGAAGAAAAGCCAACAGAAAAAGAAGAAAGAAAAACAACGCAACCGTCCTTAGTAGAACCACCAATAATGGAATTAAAGACCCTGCCAAACACTTAAAGTATGCATTTTTGGGGTAGAATGAGAAGCTGCCAATAATTATTTCCTCCAAACTTAACAAAGACCAGAAGAATGCGTTGATGAGCATTATGAGGAAACATGTGCGAGCAATTGGCTGGACGCTCGCCGATATTCGAGGAATTAGCCCAGTGTACTGTATGCACCAAATTCGTCTTGAAAAAAACACAAGGCAATGATCGAACATCAGCGCAGACTCAACCCTGCAATGAAAGTGGTCGTTAAAATGGAGATCATTAAGTGGTTAGATGTGGGCATTATTTATCTGATACTAGATAGCACGTGGGTCAGCCCCTGTGCAGTGTGTGCCTAAAAAGTGTGGCATGACGGTAGTCCCAAATGAAAATAATGAACTAATACTGCAAAGGACCATCACTGGGTGGCACATTTGCATGGACTACCGCAAGCTAAATGTGGCCACAAAGAAAGATCATTTCCCTCTACCGTTCATTGACCAAATGTTAGACCATCTAGCTGAAAATTACTTTTACTGCTTTCTGGATGGATATGTCGGGTATAACCAGATTATGATTGCTTCAGAAGACCAGGACAAGACCACATTCACCTACCCATATGGGACCTTTACTTTTCTCCGTATGCCATTTGGCCTCTGCAATGTGCCAAGCACATTCCAAAGGTGCAAGATGACCATATTTTAAGACTATCTTGAAGACTCTGTTGAAATCTTCATGGACGACTTTTCTGTCTATGGGCACACCTATGAAGTCTGTCTGGCCAACCTGGAGAAGATACTGAAGAGATGCGAGGAGACGAATCTTGTTCTTAACTGGGAAAAATGCCATTTTATGGTAAAAGAGGGCATCGTGTTGGGGCACAAGGTTTCTCGGGACGGGTTGGAAGTGGATAAAACAAAAATAGAAGCAATTGAAAAACTTCCACCTCCAACAAGCGTGAAGGCTGTACGAAGTTTCTTGGGGCATGCTGGATTATATAGACGCTTTGTCAAAGACTTTTCGAAAATAGTACGACCACTGAGTGCGTTGTTGGAGGCTGACACAAAATTTGATTCTGATGACAATTGCCTCAGTGCATTCAGAATTTTGAAGAATGCACTGACTACCACACCCGTGTTAATTGCACCTGATTAGACACTTCCGTTTGAATTAATGTGCAATGCAAGCAGGTATACGATGGGAGCAGCTTTGGCACAGAAGCGAAAAACAATCTTACATCCCATCGCATATGCGAGTAAGACATTAAATCCTGCTCAGACCAATTACACCACCACAGAGAATGAGCTTCTTGCGGTAATTTTTGCGTTGGAAAAATTTAGAGCATATCTGCTGGGAACAAAGGTACTCATCCACACTAATCGTTCTGCAATAAAGTATTTAATGACAAAAAAGGATGCGAAGCTGAGGTTGATCAGATGGGTTCTCCTCCTCTAGGAATTTGACATAGAAATAATTGATTGAAAGGGGATGAAGAACCAAGTTGCGGATCACTTGTCTAGATTGGAAAACCCTAAGGTTGACCACAATGAGTCAGAGGTGAGTGCGGTGTTCCCAGATGAGCAGCTGTTTCAGATTGAAGAACTACCGTGGTATGCAGACATAGTCAACTATCTGGTTTGCGAGCGATTTCCTAAAGATTATACCTACCACCAACAGAGGAAGCTCAAACATGAATGTAGATATTATTATTGGGATGAGCCGAATCTATATAAAAAGGGGGCAGACCAAACTCTGCGACTATGCGTACCAAATGCTGCTCAACAACGCATATTATCGCAATATCACGACTCACCACATGGTGGGCACTTTGGAGGATAAAGCATCGCAACCAAGGTTTTACAGAGTGGATTCTTTTGGCCAACATTGTTTAAGGATGCAGCTGACTACGCCATGAAGTGTGATCGGTGCCAACGCACAGGTAACATTTCATGGAAACATGCAATGACGATGAACATCATCTTGGAGCTTGAGTTGTTCGACGTATGGGGTATTGACTTCATGGGACCATTCCTTCCCTCGAATGGTAAAAATTATATTTTATTAGATGTCGACTATGTATCCAAGTGGTAGAGGCAGTAGCATGCGCCGCAAGCGATGCGGCGATAGTCTCTCAATTCCTGAAGAAAAATATTTTCACTCGTTTTGGCACTCCACGTGCCATCATAAGTGATGAAGGGTCCCACTTTGTCAATCATACTGTTAAGGAGCTGCTGCACAAATATAACATTCTCCACAAAGTGGCCACCTCATACCATCCGCAGATGAATGGTCAGGCCGAGGTGTCCAATCGACAGATCAAGCTGATACTTGAAAAGGTAGTAAGGCCTTCGCGGAAGGATTGGGCAACAAAGCTTGACGATGCATTGTGGGCATACTGGACTGCATTTAAAACACCCATAGGTATGTCGCCGTATGCGTTGGTATTCGGTAAGGCGTGTCATTTGCCTCTAGAGCTGGAATACTAGGCACTGTGGGTGGTAAAGAAACTAAACTTTGATTTGAAAAAAACAAGAGAAGCGAGAAAACTTCAACTGGTCGAGCTGGAGGAATGGAAGATCAATGCAAATGAGAACGCAAAGATTTACAAGGAGTGCACAAAGCGTTGGCATGAAAAAAACATATGCGACAAGAACCTCCAAGTTGGGCAGAAGGTCTTACTATTCCACTCACGACTACGGCTTTTACCTGGAAAATTAAAATTGCGCTGGTCCGGACCCTTCATCATTAAAGAAATATTCCAACATGGTGCGGTGGAGCTAATCATTGAGGATGAAATCCGTACAATTAAGGTTAATGGACAGCGAGTTAAGGCATATTGTGGGGCTGATTTTCAACAAGAAAAGACTTCTATGGATCTGAAAAACCCGAAATAGAGAAAAATGGAGTGGCCCCTGCACTAGCAAGCAACGTCATCTGGGGCGCAAGCCTTCTGGAGTATCCTTTGTTTGGTTCTTGAACTCTCATTTCTTCGACACTTTAATCATTATTTATCTATCTGCATTTTACTTATAACTACTTCTCTAAAGAATAAGAAGAAAAAACGGCGAAAAATGTTGTTAACTTTTTTTTTATCATTTGACCCTTTTGATGTTTCTTTGCAAACGATCAAGGTACACAATTGCGGAGGCACTATACGAAGACAAAATTTCACGTTGTCACCACAATCCAAAGATAGAAGATTGCCGTAAAGCAGGATGCGTCAACAAACAATGAGGGCGACAACGTAAATTTGGGGGTTGTATTCTTCCTTAACTTTATTTCAAATTTTGCACTATCGCATCGCATTTTAGTTTTAAAAGTTTTATCACCGCATCCTTTTTGATTATCGCAATCATTTAACATGGATAAATTTAGTAAGTTACCGCATACTGTCTCTTTGCCAATTATGATTTCAATGATGAAATACATGCTTCTATTTGTTTCGTATATACTAGAGTCAACTTAATCTTAAGATAGTCACCTCATGAAATACTTCTAGAAGTTAAGGGTCTACTAGCTTTCTTTCAAACTCTCTTTATGAAGCCTTTTAAGAACATCGCATGACTTATTTCAATCTTTTGGCAATGAGGACATTGCCACATTTTAAATTTGGGGGTGGGATATTTATTTTCGACCTTGCTATTTTATTAAAAAAAAAAAAGAAAAGAAGAAAAGAGGAAAATATTGAGAATAACAACTCCGCTGTCAACGCAATGGGAAACCATGTTGATAAGAGTTAACTTGTGGAAGGCACTTAACCGTAAGTGGATGTCTGCATGACACACGTGGGGGCAAGCCAGAACGAAAGTAAGTCACCAGGATCAATGCTTAAATAAATGACTGCAACTCCGTTGCCAAGTAGGTATGATTGTAGTCTGAGAATGAGTGCATTGCTCGTAGTTGGATGTCCGCATGACACACATGGAGGCAAGCCAAAACGAAAGGAAGGCCCTTGGATCAGTGCAAGGTCAGAAAAAATAACAATGTCAAGAAATATGCAAGGATAAAAATCATTTGACACCCTAGTGAAAAAGTTTTCTTTTTGAAATAAATCATGCATGTCCCGGAATTTAGTAAAGTCCTTTTGAAGGTTAAGCTTGCGGTCCCTATGTCTTAGAAATATTTTAAGAGGAGACTTGAATAAGACATAAGGAAATTTTGGTGTATAGGATTTGAATGAAATATCCTTAAGAAATCTAGGAAAAGAGATTTGCGGTTGACTCGCTAAAGGAAATTTTTGGCTTATGCTTGAGGACAATCATTGTTTAAATTTGGGGGTGTGATAACGGGCAGAAATGCATGTTATTACAGTGTTAAGTTCTTAAACAATGTTGGATTGTGCTGATAAAATATGTTAGATTGCGTATAAAAAGCATTTATGTAACGCCTCAGGCCCAGGATTCGGAATCCAGATTCAGCCCCTAATGGCCTCGGCATTCCCCTACGTCCCCTACGACCTAGCTATGTCATTCTCCCTTCTTCCTCCCTTCCTCCCTTGCCTTGAATGCTTTAGAAGTTAAAGTTGTCCTCATAAACCAACACGGGTTCTTTCAGCATGCTTTGTCCTCACTCACATGCATCCTAGGAAAATTCCTAGGATGTCACCCAATAACCCAACATAGGGTTGCTCCAAGGTAAGCACACTTAACTTTGGAGTTCTTATGATTGAGCCACCGAAAAGGAAGGTGCATCTTGTTGGTATAGGTAGTAACTTTCAATTCTTTTAAGCCTTTTTTAACCATACTTTCATGTCTTTAGAATCCTTCTCGTTTGGATGTGATACCGGTTCATTCATGTACCCCTCCTGAACTCGGGTCGTTATAATTAAATTCATAACATTGCGGTCGCATGTGTTCATCGCATAGAAACAGTTGAATTTTTTATTTTTATGCAGAATATGCGTTGACGCAAGGCGAAAAGAGCGATCACAAGAAATCAATGGACATGCGCAGCATTACCGCAAGACTTTACGGTGATTTGTGTTTGCCAACATCTGCTCAAGAAGGATTGTCGCATAGAGCCGGCGCAACTTGGTGGGCGCATCTGGGTGAAAGGCATAATTTATATAGTGGAAATATGGACGACATGCGTTGATGGAATTGCATTGTGCACTCAAGTTTCCTCAGCAGAATTCAAGTGTAAATTTCTCTGAGTTTCCTGGTAAATCCAGGGTCGAACATAAGGACTTGTGAAAATAGATTGCGTTGGTAATTTTGACGAAAACTTTGCAGTAATCGAAAAAATAAATAAAATTTTTGTTTTGTTGATTGCGTTGATTAAAAATAAATAACAAATACGGCGGAGTTTGAAAAAAGTTGGTAAACGGGAAATGCGATGAATATGCGGTGAATGAGTTGAGAAGGGTTTCGTCTAACACTCCCTAGAATGTGTTCATGCTTGCAATCATGCAGCATGCATACAACAGTAAACCACCTCTCAGTGCGAATACCACGGATTCTAAGACTAGAACGCATGCGATATATATGTGATAAGTCTACAGGGTTTATACATAAACCTCTATTCCTATTTATGCGATGACGAAATGACATTCACACAAATATGCGACCACATAATATCATTCCTATTCCTAGGATGCATGCGATACAAGTTGATATACAGAGCTTATCTCTAAGTCCCTATCTCTTGTTTATGCAAGCCTAATCTTGCACTTTTGAGTCAAGATTCTAACCTGGCTCTCTCGAGACATTAGGTTCTTTCTTTAGAATCTCTCTCGAGTAACTATAAAGGGTGTTTTGCACAGCATAAAACAAGAAAATCGCAAGCAGTGAACTTCTTAAGTCATGTTAGCTTAGTTCTTCTCAACCCATTCAACTAGTTTAGTTATTCATGTGTATTAAGAGAGTGAGCAGATATAGAAATAGAACTTCCATTGAATAGTTATGAAGATGAAGTATAAATAACAATGCAAGTATAATAAAGAGACTGGTAGCAATTTCTTGTTGCCAGGCGTTTACACTATTTCTACTTGTGCTCTAAAGATATTCTCACTCTCGCGAGAGTTGGCCCGCTCTCTGCTCTTACGCCCCAAGGTTCTCTCTCGAGTTGCCCTGGGAGATCTCCGGCGCCACCACTCTTCTCTTACTCTGCCTTAAAATGAAAAGGAAATTATGAACAGAAGCAACTGGTTGTAAAAACGAGTGAACCCCTTTTCTGAAGAATGCACTTGGTATTTATAGAGCATCCATGGTAAAAGGCGACTTCTCTCTCCCGGTTGTACAGATGGGACAGCTTTAATTCCTGATTAACGTGCCAAATGATTGTTACCGATAAAGCTGAATGTACTTTGTTAATGTTATCGGCTGTCAACTTAATTTGGATTCGACTGTCATCAACTTTCTGTCCTATCGCTCTTAATTAGCCTTTCACCCAGATGCGCCCACCATGTTATGCTGACCAAGTTGCGACGATCCTTCTCGAATGAATATTTGCGAGCACGATCAACGCAAAGCCTTGTGGTGAAGTTGCGCTCGACCAATGAATTCCTATTATCAAAATCTTTGCATTATGTTAACGTATATTCTGCACAAAAATACAAAAATAAATAGTTCTAATGTGCTGAATGCATGTGACCGCGATATTACGAAATTGATGCTTAATGGACGCAAAGTAATATATTTCATCAACGCAATCCAACTTTGTTTAAGAACTTAGCACTATGATAACGTGCATTTATACCCGTTATCAACAAGTACACTCAGCTTTTCGGTGACAAATATTTGGTGCATCAGTCAGAGAATTAAAGCCATCCCATCTATGCAATCATAAGAGAGAAGCCACCTTTCACCCCAGAAGCTCTATAAATACCGAAGGCAACCTTCAGAAAAAGAGTTCGGAGAGTTAGAGAATTTTTCCTTGAATAGTTTAGCCTTGTTCTTAGATATTCTTTTATTTTAAGGCGGAAGCGAGAAAAGGAAGTTGTGCCGATAGATCGTTCCGATGAGCTCGGGAGAGTGCCAGAAGCTTCAAGACCAGAGAGAGGGCCAACTTCTGCGGAAGCAAGAATATCTTTTGAACTGAATAGAGTTGCCAGTGTAAAAGCCTTGGGCAGCAAGGGATTACTAACAAACTCTCTACCTTTATCTTCCATTTTTATTGTGTATTCAAACTCTTTTATAGAAATGGAATTTACTTCTCTATATCTCTTCTCTCTCTGTTTATCACGCATGAGTAGTTAAATCTGTTGAATCGATTGAGAAACATTTAGCTAGCACAACTGGGGATCTTCATTCTATTCGATTATCTTGTATTATGTATGCTTCATTCGTCCATTAGAGATACTCGAGAGGGTAGTCTAAGGACAGGATCTAGGCTTGGGAAGGTCAAGTTAGAATCTAGGCTCGGGAGAGTCAGATTAGAACGCATAATCAAGAGATAGGAGCTTAGGAATAAGTACTATTTGTTATCAACGCATCGTATGTATTCTAGAGATAGGATATGATTGTATGTGGTTACCTTGCTTTTATGCATTTTGATCATCGCATAGGAAAAGAGTAGTGACTTAGGGATAAGCTCTATGGACACTTTTGCATTCAATACATACGTCCTAGAGGAGCACCGCATTCGCATTGGAAAATGGCTTGCTGTGCATGGGTGTAGCATGATCACATAATCTGATGCATTCCCAAGTAACGCTAGCCAAAGACCTTCTCAACCCGTTCATCCGCATACTCAGTGCATCTATCACACAATCAAACTTTCCTCAAATCCGCCGCATTTGTTTATTTTTCATTACTGCAATCAACAAAACCAAACAACTATTTGAGTTACTAGTTACCGCAAATTCTTCCGAGAAATTACCACCGCATATTGTTTTCCAAGTCCCTGAGTTTGACCCTGGACTTACCAAGAAACTCAGTGAGGTTTACACTTGGATTCCACTGAGAAAACTTGATTGCTCAACGCAATTCCATCATTGCATTTCCTCCATAATTTCACATCATAAAACAACGCATCACATGCCCTGTGCCTATTTGCATCGTTATCTCACTAGCCTCAAGCTGCCGCTAGGATCTAATCCCCTGAAAAAGAAGAACAAACATGGTTAGTGGCCCCATAGTCTATAATTCAGGCAGAATCATCATTCTCCACTAAACAAGTTTCCAAAACTAGTAAATCACATTTATCTTGTCTAGCCTTGGCTTTTTCCTTCTTCCTCTCCTTTAACCAAGGTGGGAAGTTCTGCTTCCAATGCCCATCCTGGTTGTAGTGGAAACATTTTCATTTTTCAACCGGCGTCGGTTGCCTACCCCGCTGTGTAGCAGGTTATGGGTTAGCTGGTGCCTTCCTCTTCCCCTTACTACCTATCTTCTTCCTCCACTTGTTAGTGTCGGAAGAAGAAGATGCAGACTTAGTTCCTGAGGTCAAACCTCGGTGGAACGTTTTTAGATGATGAAGCAACATTTGCCTCACCAACTGTCTTTTTCTTGCTTTTCAGCAAGAATTGGAATGCCTGCAACTCGTTGAGGAAAGTTGTAAGGGTGTAATCAACCCTGTTTAGAACAACATTGCTTATGAAGTGTAGGAAGCTTTCTGGCAATGTTTGTAGAATAATACTAACCTGGCTACCTCATCGATGCGGGTCCCATTCATCTCCACCACATTAAAGTAGACCATCATATTCAGAACATGTTCTCGAACAGATGTACCCTCCTTCATTTTGGAGTTGAAAATGCTCTATAGAGCATCATGCTAGAGCTGCCTGGACGGTTGTCCGAACATTCCCTTCAGGGACTCCATGATCTCACGTGCAGTGACCATGGGCTCATGCTTCTTGGCCAAGATGTCATTCAAACTGGTCAAGATGTATGCTCGGGTCTTCTCGTTCGCCCGTGTCCATCGCTCATATGCATCTCGAACGTTTCGAGCAGTAGTAGAGGTGGAATAGAAGGATATTTCTCTGTAAAGATGAATTGGAGGTCATCGATGATAAGTATTGTAAGTATTGATTTTTTCTAAGTAGCGTAGTTGTCACCAATTAGTTTGTCGATGGCTAATAGAGCTAATGTAGTGGTGGCCATAATTTAAAAGTTTCTGAAAACAAGACCAAACTTAATAAGTCTACTTGCATTACCATTTTTAACACCAATTTTAGTTTTTAGCAAAATAGTTCTATTGTACCCTAAGTGAAAAGACATCTATTTTGCAATGATGCCCCAACAAGGCAGAATAAAAGTTACCATTGGGATGATCAAGTGCCTCTTTACGGAGATGAGACATTGTCAACCATTAGATAGAAACAACTCTTTTAACTGACTCTAACAGTCACCATTTTTTGGTCCAGAATTTATTAACATTTAATAATTCCGCGTAAGTGTAACCCCTCATTTTATGCCCTAGAGTCTCATGCTAATGCGACCACCGTATGGAAAAAAAAGATTAGGACAAGAGACTAAAGCAACCTTATCCTTTTCAGGAGATCAGATAAAGAGTTGTGCAAAACTTCCATCCTTTAGGGGGACACTCCCAGGGTTCCACGAGGCGATGCATAAAATGTTATCCAACCTAATAAGAGAGACCGTAGGATTTGTTGTCACACGTCCCTCTCCCATATACTATGAACATTCTCTCCATTCACCTTGGTATTGACGTAACCACACACCATCCTTTAGAGGGACACTCCAAGGTGCCACGAGGCTGAGGATAGATCTTACGATGTGAACTTTAGAAAGAAACATGTAGAGTTTTAAGCGAAGTATCTGAAGAAACTCTTATACAAGAGTACCTCTAAGAGGAAGCAGATCATTCCAAACTCATTGTGACAGAATTTCTACATTTACAGTCTAATAGATAAGATATGCATTATACTTTAAATTACCGGCATGCTTTGAACAATACACAATAAAGAGAAGAGATACGTACTAGTTGAATACAACTTTTCCACAGAAAATCTCGTTCTCTCCAAGGGACTGCTCCTATCGTCTACTCAAGAATGACCTCCACAAGAACACAGCAACAATGGGGATGACACCACCACTTAGAACCTTCGGTATTCTTGGTGTGAGAATCCAAGAGGTGTGGGTTCTGTTGGATTTAGTAGAGGGAAGAAGGAAAGGAAGATCTTATACCACGACCGAGCAAGTGGGAAAAGGCAGGGTCTCTCGTATAGACGATGCTTAATCGATTAGAAGAAGGTACATGATCGTTTAGTAAATAGGAAGCAATCGTATAGACGATCGTTTAGTAAACGCTCGGGATGCGATCGTTTAGGAAAAAGCTAGACGATCGTTTAGTAATTCCTATGTGATCATTTAGAAAGAGGCGTGCATGTATACAATCGTGTAGAAACTTTGAGCTATCGTGTAGGCTCTCGGTTTGCTATGCGATAGGCTATATACACTCCGTGAGTGAATTATGTGATCTCTTTGAAAAAAGAAAACGATTTTCATTTTATTCTTCAGTTACACAAATTGAATGTGATCTCCCACTATCACACGGTTACAGAGAAAATGCCGACACAATTATCCCATAATTGTCCAATTAAAAATAATAAATATAATCATATTATATTCATTAACCTATGGTTTAATATTACATATAAACCATAGTGTTTTCTCCTCCACTAGATATAAATCATATTTATATCATTTTCCCTCAAATAATGTATCTCATACATAAAGTCAATCATATCATATATAATTAACCAGTTTAATCATATCATATATAATTGAACTCCCTCTTGTCAATTTGAACACTTAGAAATAACCCTAAAACTGATTCTCAACTTGAATCCATTGAGCTACCAAGGGGACCTTATGAACTCATGGCTCGAAGCTCCAACGGTGCGTGAATAACTGACTAAACTCTTTAGCCACGAGATCCACCATCCGTTAATTGTCAGGCATTCCACTAAAGACCAACAGCTGAACTCTTCTTACCACAGATATATTTCTGTCTCCATCAGATATAACCAATCAACATTACGATAACCCTTCACAGATGCTCGTAAGTACAACTTTGCCAATTTACCCCTGCAGTTACATCTAACTCTTTATGTACCACTGATCCCTCTAATGAACAATACAACATAATACTACTATGTGTGGACACCTCTCGGGCTATGAGAAGGTGCGTGGCACCATATCGTTCAAGTCCCAGGATCAACCCTTAAGGAAGTAATCTATCTACTTACTCCTGCTTTGGGAAAGGAGTGAAGTCCATCTTATGTAGCTGAGTTCCTAGCTCCCAAATCAAACGAATCCTCAAAGTAGTAGGCTTGAGTCGGTGGCCTGGCCACTCGCACCCATGCAAATCAAAGGACTACCTTCAATGGTAAGAGTTCCCAACTCACTCAGGATTGAGGTCATGTTACCTATGGTCATCCTAATGAAGTGAAGTGTTTGTCATGAACGACGTTATATAACGAGACGTTAACACTTTGCGGTCAGGTCTTATACAAAGTATTTGTATAGGATGCCCCCGCTCACATGTCCCCACATGAATGATCAGGATTAGACCATTTGTAGCAAGTCACAACACTTATAACTATTCTATAAAGCGGGCTGCATCCATAGCGTTACCAAGATAAGGTTTCCCTCCTATATCAATATACTACAGACCATTTTGGTTATCACTTAAAACATGATCCACTTGTATGTCTCCATATACATGCTTAAGTTACAAATGACAACCAGGGATTTTAGTTTATTGGTTTGTGGTAAAGCAAATAAAACATCCAATGTTCATAGACAATAAGTGAAGAAAATATCATATATTTTACCTCACAAGCGTTTGTTCAAAACTGTGTTTACAAACTACAAGACACGAAAGTTTAGGGTATCATCCTCAACAATCTCCCACTTATCCTAAAGCGAGTGGGGTGTACATACAACTAATACAAAACAATAAACTAGGGCACTAAGGCCTAGTACAATAATATCTCTCACTTGCCCTAGTCCAGTTGCGGGCGGTCCTGTAGACCCATGCTCTGAAGGTGACCTTTAAACATTGTAGCCGTGAGAGCTTTCGTAAATGGGTTAGCAATGTTGTGCTCCAAAGCGATCTTCGTGACTATCACGTCCCCTCGATGCACTATATCGCGGTTCAGATGATACTTTCGTTCTATGTATTTGCCGCACCTATGACTCCTGGGCTCCTTGGAGTTTTCCATAACACCATTATTGTCATAATAAAGAGTGATGGGCCTAGACATTTCTGGAACAACTTCCAGCTTTGTCAAGAGCTTTCTGAGCCAAATGGCCTTCTTAGCAGCTTCACAAGCCGTTACATACTTGGCCTCCATTGTGGAGTCGCCGATGTACCCCTGCTTAGTGCTTCACCACATTACAACTCCTCTTGAGTAAAAACAGACCCTGAAGTGGACTTCTAAGAGTCCTTATCAGTTTGAAAGTCAGAATCCGTGTATCCAGTAAGGATCAAATCCCTAGTTCCATACCTGAGCACGTAGTCCCTCATTCTCCGAAGATACTTGAGGATGTTCTTAAGTTCGGTCTAGTGACCCTGGCTTGAGATAGACTAATATCTACTGACTATTCCCATAGTATAGCAGATGTCTGGCCTAGTATAAAGCATTGTATACATCAAACTGCCAACGACATATGCATATGGGACCTGCCTCATCTTCTCAACCTCTTGAGGCGACTTAGGACATATTTCCTTAGACAAAGTAACTGCATGCCGGAATGACAGTAGACCCCTTTTGGAGTCCTGCATCAAATACTTGAGCAACATCTTGTCAATGTACTATGCTTGAGACAACGTTAGCACTTTGTTCTTACGATCCCGAAAGATCTGTATACCTAGAACATACTGAGCCTCTCCCAAATCTTTCATTTGGAATTGGATCGCTAGCCAGTTCTTAACTGCAGTCAGTAGTCCCACATCATTCCCAATGAGTAGGATATCGTCTACATATAATACTAGGAAAACTACTGAATCGTTGACGATAAACACAAGGCTCATCAATGTTTTGATTAAAGCCGTACGATTTGATTGCAATATCAAATCGAATATTCCAAGATCGAGACGCCTGTTTCAGCCCATAAATGGACCTATTCAGTTTGCAAAATTTTTGCTCTTGACCTTGGGCAATGAATCCCTCGAATTGCACTATATAAATGGTTTCCTCAAGATTACCATTCAGAAAGGCCGTCTTGACATCTATTTGCCAAATCTCATAATCATAATAAGTGGAAATGGACAGAAGGATGCGAATCGACTTTAACATGGAAACAGGCAAGAAAGTCTCCTCATAGTCGTCCACTTGGGTATAACCCTTTGCCACAAGCCGAGCCTTGAAGGTTTGCACCTTCCCATCGGCACCCTGTTTCCTCTTATAGATCCATGTGCAACCTATAGGTCTTACCCCATCAGGGTGATCTACAAGATCCTATACTGAGTTGAAGTACATCGACTCCATCTCGAGATCCATGGCTTTGGCCCATTCATCCTGGTTAACATCCTTCATTGCTCTCTGATAAGACAACGGATCCTCAACGTCGCCATCGGCTACCATAGCTAGGATTTTCGTGAAACCCATATAGCAAACGAGTGGGCTCGCAACCCTCCCACTGCGTCGAGGTTCCCTCAACTCTTGAGGTGGAACTAACCTACCAGATGAACTATCACCATCAACTCTTAATGATGAAGCAGACTCTTCAACAACTCTTGTTCAAGTTTCAGTAGTTTTATTGGAAAACTCACGTAACACAACCTTACTATGTGGACTGTGCTCCCTAATATGATCCTCTTCCAGGAAAGTAGCATTCATAGAAACAAACACTCTATTTTCCGATAGATCATCAAAGTAACCCCTGGTGAAATTGTGTTGTGCACTCAAGTTTCCTCAGCAGAATCCAAGTGTAAATTCCATTGAGTTTTCTGGTAAGTCCAGGGTCGAACACAAGGACTTGTAAAAATAGGTTGCATTGGTAATTTTTATGAAAACTTTGCGATGGTCAAATAAATAAATTGTTGGTTTGTTGTTGATTGCGTTAATGAGAAAATAAACAAATGCGATGGATTTGGAAAAGTCAGTTGTGTGATAGATGCACTGAGTATGCGATGAACGGGTTGAGAAGATTTTTAGCTAACGTTACTTGGGAATGCATCAGACTATGTGATCATGCTACCACCATGCATAGCAAGTCATTTTCCAATGCAAATGCGACGCTCCTAAGTCTAGGACGCATGTGTTGAATGCAAAAGTGTCCATAAAGCTTATCCCTAAGTCTCTACTCTTGTCCTATGCGATGATGCAAAATGCATAAAAGCAAGGTGACCGCATACAATCATATCCTATCTCTAGGATGCATGCGATGCGTTGATAACAAATAGTATCTCTAATGGACGAATGAAGCATACATAATACAAGATAATCGTTCTAATCTGACTCTCCGGAGCCTAGATTCTAACCTGACCTTTCTAAGCCTAGATCCTGTTCTTAGACTACCCTCCCGAGTATCTCTAATGGACGAATGAAGCATACATAATACAAGATAATCGCATAGCATGGAGATTCCCTAGTTGTGCTAGCTAAATGCTTCTCAACCCATTCAACTGATTTAGCTACTCGTGCATAAATAATAGAGAGTGAACAGATATAGAGAAGTAGATTCCATTTCAATAAATGAGTGGAGTACAAAATAACAATGGAAGTTAAAGGTAGAGAGCCTGGTAGCAGTTCCTTGCTGACCGAGGCTTTTACACTGTAATCTCTATTCGGTTCTAAAGATGTTCTCGCTTCCGCAAGCGTCAGCCCTCTCTTTGTCCTTGAAGCTTCCGGCGCTCTCCCAAGCTTACTGGAACGATCTATCTGCACAACCTCCTCTCTCACGTTCGCCTTAAAACGAAAGAAAACTATGAACAAACACGTATGAAACTTTAATTCCATTTCATACAAGGTGAATGGTGCCTTCCCTCTCATGATTGTACAGATGGGACGACTTTAATTCTCAACTGATGCGACGAATATTTGTCACCGAAAAGCTGAATGTATTTGTGATCGTTATCGGCTGTCAATTTAATTCGTATTTGACTGTCATCAGCTTTCTGTCCTATCGCGATTAATTAGTCTTTCACCCAAATGTGCCTATCATGTTACGTTGACCAAGTTGCGGCAATCCTTCTCGGGCAAATGTTTGCAAACATAATCATTGCAAATCCTTGCGGTGAAGTTGCGCTCGACCAATGATTTCCTATGATTGCAATTCTTGCATTGCGTCAACGCATATTCTGCATAAAAACACTAAAATCAACTGTTCCTATGCGATGAATGTATGCAACCGCAATATTATGAAATTGATGCTTGATGGACGCAGTTTAACATGTTTTATCAGCGCAATCCAATATTGTTTAAGAACTTAGCACTATGATAACGTGCATTTCTGCTCGTTACCAACCCCCTTGTGTACCTCTGGGGTAGCCTACAAAGAGGCACAACCTCGATCATGGTTCCAATTTATTTGGATTAGCCTCAAGCACATATGCTGGGTAACCCCATATGCGAATGTAACGTAAACTAGCTTTATCGCAACACTCTTGGAAGGAACACAGTTGAGTATATACACTGCAATCTCTACTACAAAACCCCAAAATGAGTCTGGTAAGGAAGTGTAACTCATCATCGAACAAACCATGTCCAACAATGTTCTGTTTTCCTCTCCGTTACACCATTCTGTTGAGGTGTACCTGGCGCTGAGAGTTGGGAAACGATTCCATGTTCTATCAAATAGTCCTAGTACCTCGAATCCAAAAACTTTCCACCTCGATCTGATCAAAGTGTTTTAATCTGTCTATCCAATGCATTTTCAATTTCAGCCTTGAACTCTCTGAGCTTTTCAAAGGATTCAGACTTCTGTTGCATCAAATAAACTTACCCATACCTAGAGAAATCATCAGTAAAACTGATAAAATACTCATAGCCTCCCCTGGCTCGCACATTCATAAGACCACAGAGGTCAGAATGTACTAACTCTAGAGGCTCTTTGGCTTGATAACCTTTTCCAGTAAAAGGTCTTTTAGTCATTTTACCCTCAAGACAAGATTCGCACACCGGTAAAGAATTTTCCTCTAACTCACTTAGAAGGCCATTCTTCACCAACCTCTCAATCTTATTGAGATTGATGTGCCCTAATCGAAGGTGCCAAAGTTGAGCATTTTCTTTTGGAGAAACTCGTTGACGTTTATTTTTAGTTACAACAGTTTTAAACATCTCTATGTTATGGAGGGAACTTAAGGCTAACAGTCATAGAACATACAAGTTATTTTCCAGTTTTGCTGTATAAATTTCTACTCCATCTTTATGAATAAACACTTTATTCACATTAAACTCAAGAGTATATTTACATTATAAAAAACACTTTACACAAATTAAGTTCATTTTCAACTCAGGAACTATAAATACATATTGTAAAATAAGAAATTTGATCTGTAAAGTCAACTGAATCCCTCCCACTGCCATAGTTGGGACGATGTGCCCGGTGCCTACTCGCATCGTCATCTCACCAGCCTTTAACTGTCGCTAGGATCTAATCCCCTGAAAAGAAGAAATAATCCAGGTAGAATCATCATTCTCCACTAAACAAGTTTCTGACACCAGTAAATCATATTTACCTTTGTTCGTCTTGGCCTTAGTCTTGGTTGCCTTCTTTTCCTTCAACTAGCGAGGAATATTCCTCTTCCAGTGTCCATCACAGTGGAAACACTTTCCCTTGTCAATCGGCGCCGGACGCCTATTCCGCTGGGCGACAGGTGGCTGGTTAGCAGACATCTTCCACTTCTCTTTACTACCCTTCTTCTTCTTCCACTTTCCAGTGTTAGAAGTAGAAGGTGCAGACTTAGTCCCAAAGGTCAAACCTCGATGGAACTGCTTTGAAGACGAGACAACCTTTGCCTCACCTCCCTTCCTTTCCTAACTCTTCAGCAAGGATTGAAATGTTTGTAACTCATTGAAGAGAGTTGTAAGGGTATAGTCCACTTTGTTAAGAATCGCATTGCTAATAAAATGTAGGAAGCTTTCTGGCAACAAATGTAGGATAATGATAACCTGACTGCCCTCATCGATTCTAAACCCATTCATCTTCGCCACATTGAAGTGAACCATCATGTTAAGCACGTGTTCACGAACAGAGGTGCCTTCCTCCATTTTGGAGTTGAAGATGTATTTCAGAGCCTTATGCTTGAGCTGTCCAGATGGTTGTCCGAACATTCCCTGCCGGGAATCCATGATCTCACACACTGAGACCATGGGCTCATGCTTCTTGGCCAACACATCACTAAGATTGGCCAAGATATAGGCTCAGACCTTCTCATTCGCCTGTGTCCAACGCTCGTACGCCTCCCGAACATTTCGAGCGATGTTAGGAGCTGGAATAGGAGGACGCTCCTTCGTAAGGGTGAACATAAGATCCTCGATGATTAGTATTGTCGTGATCATATGTTTCCAACTAGCGTAATTGTCGCCAGTTCACTTATCAGTGCTTAGCAAAGAAATTGTGGTTGTAGCCATTTTAAAATCGTTGCTGAAAAATGAACAAACTTTTATAAGTATTTTCTTAAACCACATTTTAACACCAATTTAGTTTTTAGAAAAATAGTTTCCAAGTACCCTAAGTGATAAGACTTCTATTTTGCAATGATGCCCCAACGAGGTAGGAAAAACATCACCGGTGGGGTGATCAGATGCCCCTTCACTGGGATGAGACATTCCCAACTATTAGGAAAAACCAACTCTTGGAACTGAACCTAACAGTCACCATTTGTTCGGTCCAGATCTATTAACCTTTAACAATTCCGTGTAAGTGTAACCGCTCGTTTTCGGCCCAGAGTCCTACCCTAATGCACTCACTGTAGGAAAAAAGCAGATTAGGACAAGAGACTAAGTAACCTTATCCTATACAGGAGATCAAATAAAGAAATGTGCAAAACTGGCATCCTATAGGGGAACACTCCTAGGATGCCTCGAGGCGATGCACAGAAACTTTATCCAACCTAACGAGAGAGACCGTGGGATATGCTGTCATACGTCCTGCTCTCAATTACTATAAACATTCTCTCCATCCACCTTGATATTGACCTACCCAAATACCATCCTTTAGGAGGACACTCCCAGGGTGCCACGAGGCCGAGGATAGATCTCACGGTATGGACAATAAAGGGAGAAACGCGAGAGGTTTAAATGAAGCATCAGATGCCTCAAGTACCTCCCGTTGAATGTTCTACCTAGGGGTTCATTAACCTAGACAATCCGGCTACTGATTTTAGTCTAAGTCAGTTTAATCCGCTAAAAAACAATGCTTGTCTTTGAAATTAAACAAGTTCAAGTAGTAACATTAAACTCTTTAATAGAGTGTCCTCAACCTTGTGTGCATGCATCAAATCTATCTAATTCACCTTTTCAGGTAGGTTCCCAGGTAGGGGTATTCCATTACCGTCTCCTTAAATACCCCAGCCTAGACAGAACCCGCCTTAGACAAAAGGTCCCTTATAGATAGATTTGCTACACTTTATCCTTTTATTAATCATTTTAATCCTACTAAACTGATTAAAAGATTAAAGCCTAAGGTTGCTAATCTTATTAGAACCGTGATCTTAGGTCTATCTCAACCAAGTTTTAAAACACTTTTAAAACCATGATTCAAACCTAAGTTGGCATGCATGTCTTTCTTATAGATTTTAGTTCTAATTTCCTTATAACCATTATAAAAGAAACAACTAAAACTACATTGCCACACAACGAGGTATTTATAACACTTATAAATTTAACCCTATTTGTCATGTTTCATGCAATGTCCGTTCATTACTATACATAACTTTCATATACAAGTAACAAACCAAACAACATGCTTTCCATACATTCTTATACTATAACACTTATAATATAAAGATGATGCATGTCAATGCTTTATGCATGCATAAACATAACTCTTATATTATATGATGCATGAGCATGCTTTTACGTAATTTAAATCATACATCTCTAAATCATAACACTTATAATAAAGAGATGATATATGACCAATGCATAACCTAAGGTGGGATTTCTTCTATATTACATACCATATGACATATCAAGAAGCATACATCCTATGTACATTCACAAAGATTAATGGACTGGGATGAACTGCCTCTAAAACTAGAAGTAAAAACTTTATCTATAACATTTTCCATCAAGAAAACCGGTTCATAGGTGAACCAGGTCTTGAACCGTTGGACGAAGCTCCCATCGTTTAGTAAACGTGGCCGGGTATACAATCATTTAGCTACGATCAAGTACCAATAACTATGCGATGAAGCATGAGGTACCCGATTGTTTAGCGCACAAGACAAAAACACGCGAGTTCTAAATGATCGTTTAGACGACAATGTAGCTACGAAGCCCGACCGTCTAGATGATCACTTAAAAAGTGATAAGTAAAAGATTTACTCCGCGATCGTGTAGTCAGGAACTAAGCGATGAAGCTTGTTAAGCTACACGATCGTCTAGTGCGCACGCGTCAACAAGCTTTCGAGTATTCGATACTCAATGATTGTCTACCTCATCGTTTACACAACCCGACCAATGCTTGGTCATCTTCATCCACGAAGCTTCTTCACGAATGGCTCAAAGACTCAAACTCTTTGAAATTACAAACTCGATAGCAGTTAAAATGCCCAAAAACATAGGGGCCCTTACAATTGACTCCAAATGTAAAAGAATTTAAACAATCCAGAGGCTTCATCCCAGAAACTCCATTAATCCCACATCCATATAATATTTAACGCTTAACAGAGAGCAGACATGCTTTTTACCCACCAAGAAAGTAAATGCAATTCTTTGAGATAACCTGACTCTGATACATATTGAAAGAACTCTTATACAAGAGTACCTCTGAGCAAAAGCGGATTGTTCCAAACTCATTGTGACAGAATTTCCATATTTACAATCTAACAGACAAGATATGCATTATACTACAAATTACCGACATGCTTTTAACAATAAACAATAAAGAGAAGAGAGATGTAACAGTTGAAGAACATTTTTTCATAGAAAATCTCATTCTCTCCAAGGGACTGCTCCTCTCACTCTCGCTGGAATGTCCAAGCAATCTTTCACCAAATCACCTGGTCGTTTACTCATAAACAGCCTCCACACGAACACAACAACAATGGGGATAACACCACCACTTAGAACCCTCGGTATTCTTAGTGTGACAATCCAGGAGGTGTGGGCTCTGTTGGATTTGGTAGAGGGAAGGAGGAAAGAAATATCGTATACCACGACCAAGCAAGTGGGAGAAGGCAGGGTCTATCGTATAGACAATGCTTAATCAGTTAGAAGAAGGTACACGATCGTTTAGTAAATAGGCAGCAATTGTATAGACGATCATTTAGTAAACGCTCGGGCGCGCGATCGTTTAAGAAAAAGTTAGACGATTGTTCAACAATTCCTATGCAATCATTTAGAAAAAGGTATGCGTGTATATGATCTTGTAGAAACTTTAAGCTATTTGTAGGTTCTCGGTTTGCTATGCTATAGGCTGTATACACTTCGTGAGCGAATTATGTGATCTCCTTGCAAAATGAAAACTATTTTCATTTTATTCTCCAGTTACAAAAATTGAATGAGACCTCCCATTATCACACGGTTACAGAGAAAATGTCGGCACAATTATCCCATAATTGTCCAATTAAAATAAATAAATATAATCATATTATATTCATTAACCTATGGTTTAATATCACATATAAACCATAGTGCTTTCTCCTCCACTAGATATAAATAATATTTATATCATTTTCCTCCAAATAATGCATCTCACACATAAAGTCAATCATATCATATATAATTAACTAGTTTAATCATATCAATATGATTGAACTACCTCTTGTCAATTTGAACACTTCAAACTGACCCAAAACTGATTCTCAACTTGAGTCCATTGAGCTACCAAGGGGACCTTATAGACCTATGACTCAAAGCTCTAATGGTACGTGAATAGCTGACTAAACTCTTAAGCCACGAGATCCGTCATCCGTTAACTGTCAGGCATTTTACTAAAGATCGATAGTTGAACACTTCTTACCATAGATATATTTCTGTGTCCATTTGATATAACCAACCAGCAGTATGATAACCCTTCATAGATGCTCGTAAGTATAGCTAGGCCAATTTACCGTTTTGCACCTATAGTTACATCTAACTCCTTAAGTACCACTAATCCCTCTAATGAACAATACAACATAGTCCTACTATGTGTGGACACCTTTTGGGCCATTAGAAGGTGTGTGACGCCACATCATTCAAACCCCGAGATCAACCCTTAAGGGAGCACTCTATCTACTTACCCTTACTTTGAGGAAGGAGTGAATTCCATCTTGTGTAGCTGAGTTTCCAGCTCCAAATCAGACGAATCTCCAAAGTGGTAGGTTTGGGTCGACGATCTGGTCACTCGCACCCATGCAAATAAAGAACCACCCTCAAAGGTAGAAGTTCCCAACTCACTCAGGATTCAGGTCATGTTACCTATGATCATCCTAGTGAAGTGAAGTCTCTGTCATGAACGACGTTATATAACGAGATGTTAACACTTTATGGTCAGGTCTTATACAAACTCTTTGTATAACACACCCCCGCTTGCATGTCCCCACATGAATGATCAGGATTAGACCATCTGTAGTCACAACACTTGTAACTATTCTACAAAGAAGGCTGCATCCGTAGCGTTACCAGGATAAGGTTTTACTCCTATATTCATATACTACAGACTATTTTGGTTATCACTTAAGACATGATCCACTTGTATGTCTCCACATACATGCTTAAGTTACAAACAACAACCAAGGATTTTAGTTTATTGGTTTGTGGTAAAGCAAATAAAACATTCAATGTTCATAGACAATAAGTAAGAAAATATCATATATTATACATCACAAGCATTTGTTCAAAACTGTGTTTACAAACTACAGGACATGAGAGTTTAGGGCATCATCTCCAACAGTATCATTACCCCAAGTACCTTCTATTGAATGTTCTACCTAGGGATTCTTTAACTTAGACAATTCGGCTACTGATTTTATCTAAGTGAGAGTTTAATTTACTCAAAAACAACTTTTGCTTTTGATAATTAAACAAGTTCGAATCATATCTTATTAAACACTTTAACAGACTATCATCAAATTTGCATGCATGCAACAAATCTATCTAATTCAACTTTCAACCATTAAAGGAAAGGCTCGACACCTAAACCTTTTTCGATTTCGAGGCTTTCACCCTAAAAACGGAACTAGGTAGGTTCCCAGGTAAGGGTGTTCCGTTTTCGTTAGCTTAAAAACCTCAGCCTAGACAGAACCCACCTTAGACAAAAGGTCCCTTATGAAGGAAATCAGACATGAGGATTTCCATGAGCAGCGGAATGATCATTCTAAATTCCATTCAAAAGTGAACATACACAATTATAATCAAGAAATTGAAACTTATAGGTCATGCACTATACGATATTACAGCATGCTTTCAGAAGAGATCAAAGGATAACGAATACATACCTTTGAAGACTCATTCTTAAAACTCCCTCGATCTCAACACTCGTTTAGTTTCTAAGAGAACAACAAACGAATGCTCGAACACTACGACCGCAACATAACACGACCAATAGCAACCACCACATGAACAACGCGAACACACAACGAACGACCTTCAGAACCTCAAACTCAGTCGAGTTGAGTAAGGACACCACCACAATGGTTACCTTGGTATTCTCAGTGTGAGAATCTAGAAGTGTGGCCTCTGTGTGGACTTGGTTAGAAGAAGAGACCGGAGGAAAAACATTCGTGTAGACGATTGAGTAAGTGGGAGATGAGAAGAGTCTATCGTATAGACGAATGCTCAATCGTATAGAAGAAGGCAGCCTATCGTATAGACAATGCCCTGTGATTCTTTAACTACTACCAGCTGAGTGAACTATCGTATAGTAACACTTCCTGATCGTTTAGTCTCTTTAGAAGCTATAGTTTAGTGAAACCATTTTACTTGACAGCAATCTGTGAGTTTCTTTCAGAAAATAGCAACTCTTCTAAATTTTAGGAAAACATATTCCTTTTTGTCTCACGATTACAACAAAACCACAAATAACCTCCCACTCAATTGGTTATTAGAGAAAAAGAGATAATTATCCAATAATTAATATTATTATAAATATATATGATAGTTAACTTATCATATTATATTTATAACTTATAGTTTTAATATTTCATCTCATGAAACATATAAACCATAGCTCTTTTTCTATTCTATGGTACTTAATGTAAATCACATTTACATTAATCTTCCACCTGATGTATTTCATACATCACACCGATTATATCATATATAATCTAATTTCCTCTTGTCAACTTGAACATTTCAAATCAACACCAAGAACTGATTTTTAACTTGAATCCATTGAGCTACCAAGGGGACCATATGGACCTGAAGCTTGAAGCTCCAACGGTACGTGAATAACTGACTAAACTTTTTAGTCACAAAATCCACCATCTGTTAACTATCGGGCACTCCACTAAAGACCGACAACTGCACTCTTCTTACTAAGATATATTTTGTCTCTATATCAACCAATCAGTAATGTGATAACCCTTCACAGATCGCTCATAAGTACAGCTGGGCCAATATACCATTTTGTCCCAGTAGTTACATCTAACTCCTTAAGCACCACTGATCCCTCTAATGAACATAAGTCATAGTCCTACTATGATCGAGTCCTCTCTTTCAAAGAGAAGCTGTGGCCACTATGTTCAAGACCTAGAATAGCCCTTAAGGGAGCAATCTATCCACTTACCCCTACTTCAGGGAAGGAGTGAATTCCATCTTGTGTAACTGAGTTCCCACCTCCCAGATCAGATAAATCCCCAAAAAGGTAGGCATGTTGAGTTGGTAATCTGGTCACTCTCACCCATACTAACCAAAGGACCACCCTCAAAGGCAGGAGTTCCCAAAGCAATTAGGATTGAGGTCATGTCATCTATAGTCGTTTAGGTGAGATGTAAGTCTCAAGTACCAACGGTATTATATAAAGAGACGAATCATCTTGTGGTTCAGTCTTATGCAAACTCTTTGTATAGGATACCCTGCTCGCAAGTCTCCACATGAATGGTTAGGATCTACCATCTGTAGTAGTTCACAACACTTGTAAACCTCTATAAAGCGGGTCGTATCCCTAGTGTCACCAGAATCAAGTATCCCTCTTTAATCCTTATACTACAGACCTTTTTAGGTTATCACTTAAGGCATGATCCATTTGTATATCTCATATACATGCTTATGTTTTCATATAATAACCATGAAGCTTTGTTGATTGGATATGAGTAAATACAAAATAAAATAACTCTTATTTTATTCATAACAATGTGTACAGTTTACAAACTATGAGACTTTGGGAGAATTGGGACATTAATCCCAACAATCTCCCACTTGTTCTAATGCCTCGGGAGACTAATATACAATACATGAAAAATTACAAGTACAATATACAAGAAACTAGGGCGTACTCAATACCCAGTATCATCTCCCACCTGCCCTAGACAAGATGTCGCATGTCCCGCAGACCCAGACTCTTCAGATGACCCTCGAACGCTTTAGCCGTGAGAGCTTTTGTAAACAAATCAGCAACATTGTGCTCTAACGCGATCTTTGTGACTATCGCATCACTGCAATGCGTAATCTCTCCGATCAGTGATATTTTCATTCAATATGTTTGCCTCTACAATGACTCAAGGTTCCTTTGAATTTTCCATAGCCCTGTTGTTATCACAATAGAGAGTGATCGACAAATCCATATTTGGAACAAGTTCCAAATTTGTAAGGAATTTCCTCTGCTAAACAGCATCTTTAGCTGTTTCACAGGTGGCCACGTATTCGGCTTCTATAGCGGAGTCTGAGATGCATCCTTGCTTGATGCTTCGCCACACCTCCATTCAGAGTGAACACTGACCCCGATATCGATTTACAAGAATCTCAATTAGTCTGAAAGTCAGAGTCTATGTATCTTGTAAGGATTAAATCTTTATATCCATACATGAACATGTAGTCCCTCAATCTCCAAAGATACTTGAGAATTGTTTTGACCGCTATCCAATGATCTAATCCTGGATTAGACTGATAACGACTGACAATCCCTATTGCATAGCAATATTAGGTCTGGTACACAACATTGCATACATTAAGCTTCCAACAGCCGAAGCATAGGGAATCCGTCTCATCTCCTCAACCTCTTAAGGTGTCTTAAGACATTGATCCTCAGACAATATGATTCCATGCCTGAAGAGTAACAAACCCCTCTTGGAATCTTGCATCCTATACCTGATCAACATTTGATCTATGTACGATGCCTTAGACAAGGCGAACCTCTTGTTCTTACGATCCTGAATGATCTGGATCCCTAGAACATACTGTGCCTCACCCAAATATTTCCTTTCAAACTGGCGGCTAGCCACTTCTTAATGTCAGTCAGAAACCCTACATCATTCCCAATGAGTAGGATATCATCCACATATAGTACCAGGAAAGCTACTGAGCTGTTGATGATTTTCTTGTAAACACAAGGCTCATCAACGTTCTGATCAAAGCCAAACGACTTGACCACACTGTCAAATCTAATGTTCCATGATCTAGACGCTTGTTTCAGCCCATAAATGGACCTATTAAGCTTGCAAACTTTTTGCTTTTGATCTGGAACTACGAACCCCTCTGGTTGAGCCATGTATATGGTCTTCTCAAGATTACCATTAAGAAAGGTAGTCTTGACGTCCATTTTTCATATCTCATAATCATAAAATGTTGCTATGGACAGGAGTATCCTGATAGACTTGAGCATGACAATAGGTGAGAAAGTTTCCTCATAGTCCATAACCCTTTGCCACGAGTCTAGCCTTAAAGGCTTACACCTTTCTATTTATACCTCGTTTTCGCCTATAGATCCACTTACATCCTATAGGTTTTACCCTATTAGGCTGATCCACAAGCCCTCAGACGTTATTGAAGTACATAGATTCCATTTCCTAGTTCATGGCCTTAATCCACTCATCTTTGTCAACATCCTCCATTGCTTAAAAGACAATGGATCTTCGACCCCATCATTAGAAATGATGTTTTGGGCTTCAGTCAAACCCATGTAGTGATCCGGTGGGTTCATAACCCTCCCACTATGTCGAGGCAGTCTCAACTCTTAAGTTGGTTGACTAGATGTACCGACCTCAATAACTCTTGTTGATTTGTCGGTCTATTCAACAACTCTTGTTAAACCCTCAGTAGTCTCAGTCTCACTAGAAATCTCACGTATAACAAGCTTACTTCGTGGTTTATGATCCCGAATGTGGTCTTCTTCTAAGAAGATAACATTTGTAGAAACAAAGACCTTATTCTCACTTGGATCATAGAAGTATCCAACACTTGTTTCCTTGGAGTAGCCTACAAAGAGGCAAACTTTCGAACACGGTTCCAACTTCTTCGGGTTAGTCACAAGCACGTAGGGCGGACACCCCCCAAATCCTGAAGTGGCGTAAACTAGCTTTACGGCCTCTCCACAACTCAAAAGGTGTTTCAGAAACACTTTTTGAGGGAACGTTGTTCAGAATGTAACACGCAGTCTCCACTGCAAAACCCCAAAACAAGTCTGGAAGATGAGCATAACTCATCATAGACCGAACCATGTCCAACAAGGTTATGTTTCCCCTTTCTAATACACCATTCTATTGAGGTGTACCTGGGGCCGAGAGTTGGGACGTAATTCCATGTTATATCATATAGTTCTGGAATTTGAGGTCCATATACTCTCCACCACGATAAGATCTAGTGTTTTTATCTTCTTCTAAAAGGTTTTCAACTTCAACCTTATACTCCTTGAACTTGTTAAGGGCTTCAGACTTACGTTGCATTAGGTAGAGATACTCGTATCTTGAATAATTATCTATGAAAGAGATGAAATATTCATACCCACCTCGAGCTCTAACACTGGTTCGAACCACAAAGGTCTGAATGTACAAGCTCCAAGGCTTCCTTAGCTCTGTAACCTTTTCCAGTAAAAGGTTGTTTGGTCATCTTGCCTTTGAGGTATGATTCACACACCGACAAAGAGTTTTCTTCTAAACTCTTTAGAAGTCCACATTTCACCAACTGCTCAATCCTATTGAGGTTGGTGTGACCTAACCTTAGATGCCAAAGATGGGCATTTTCCTTAGGAGAAACCTTTGGTCTTTTAGCCTTTGTCGCCATACTTAACATTTCAATGTTACACAAGGCTTTTATAACTAACGGCCTTAGTACATATAAGTTACTTTCCATTGAACCAAAACCAATCTCTATCCCATTCTTGAAAATAAACACTTTACTCTAAAAAAAGGAGACAGTATAACCTTGTTCAATGAAACAAGAAACTGAGATTAAGTTCCTCTTGATATGAGGAACTACAAAAACATTATTCAATAACAGATAATGTTTCTTGTCCAAAAATAACTTCAGCCTGCCTACAGCAACAGCTGAAACAACCTCACCAATATCGACTCAAAGAGTCATCTCTCCCTATGGCAACGTTTTTCAGGAACTGAATCCTTGGTAAGAGTAACTGATGTGGTTAGTAGCACCCGAATCAAGGATCCAGGCAGAATCATCATTCTCTACCAAACACGTCTCCAAAACCAATAAAGCATACTTACTGTCTTTAGACATCTTCCTCTTTCGGAGAGTAATGGGATCAGTATCAGAACCTAAATATGCTCCAAGTTCAATGTCAGAGAACACTTCTCATCGATGAACTTCAACAAAGTCAGCAACACTTGTTTTCTCTTCCTGGAGTTTAACTTGGGAACTAATATTACTAGTTTTTTCATCTATCCCTTTGTGCTCAAAAACTAAGAACTGACGTTCAAACAAAATTTGTAACGAGTATGTTCTCACGTGCAATGATCATGTTCTCAACCCTTTTGGCCAAAACATCAAGTATGCTAGCCAATATGTGAAGTGGAGCCAATGAATTAGCCTTCATCCACACCTCATATGCATTACAAACATTTCGCGGTGCATTAAAGGTCGGGACTTGAGGGCACTCCTCAACCATGACAAACTGGAGATCGTTTACCACGAAATATGTTTTACAAGAGTCTTTCCATTGTATGAAGTCGGTCAAACTAAAGGCATTTAACGAAAAATCAAACATGTTGCTAAAAACAAAAACACATTGACCTACGTTAGGTTTTAACAAATACTCGTTGAAAAACATACAACATCCAATACGGTTTAGCAAAACTAACATGAATCCTGTGTGACATCTAGTTTCGTAATGATGCTTCAAAGGTTTAGGACAAAAGCTGCCAAAAGATGGTCAATTTATCCCTCCTATGAATTGAGACATTCTCAACCAACCATTAATACCATAACAACTCTTTCTTCTATAACGACTAGCCATCATTGATTTGGTCAAGAAATCATTAACTTACTTAACAATTTCCCATAAGTGTGACTCGTCATTTTAGGCCCTAGAGTTCCAACCCATTATATTGACCAACTGCAAAAAACCATCCGAAGGGGGACGCTCCCAAGGAGCCACGAGGGAGTGCAAGAATGATCTCACGATGTGAACCAATGTAGGAGATAGTAGGACGTGGTGACACACACCCTTCACCCACTTAGTATAAATACTCTCTCCGTCTACCTTGATATTGACTCATGCAAATACCATCAAAAGAGGGATGCTCCTAGGCACCATGAGGCCAAGCATGAATCTCACGACGTGCACATTCAGGGAGAAACGTGAGTGGAATCATTGGCATATCATATATATCTCTTCCTCCCACTGAGTATTTTATAACCTAGAGTTTAGTTTACTTAGAAAAAAACACAGCTAGGAATTTTAACTAAATGACTTTTTAGGTTTGCCCAAGAGTAACGTTTATCTCAGATAGTTGAACAACTTTTGATTATCATCCATTAAACTCTTTAACGGAGTCTTTGACCAACTGTCACATGCTTGCAGAAAATCTATCTAATTCACCTTTCCAGGTAGGTTCCCAGGTAGGGGTATTCCGTTTCCGTCAGCTTAAGTACCCCAGACTGGAACAGTATCTGCCTTAAACAAAAGGTCCCTTATAGATAGATTTAATACAATTTTAATCTTTTATGCCAATCAATTTAATCCTATTAAATCGATTTAAAAAGATTAAACTAGGTTGCTAATCCCATTAGAACCTTGAACTTAGGTCTATCTCAATCCAATTTTAAACCCTTTTAAAACATGAGTTTGCCTAAGTCCACATGCAACTCTATCTTATCGATTTTAGTTCTAATTTCTATTATAATGCTTATAACAGAAACAACCAAAACCATCCACAATGCGAAGCAAACACATAAAAGGCATTCATAGCGCTTATAAATTAGCCTAAGTGTCATGCTCCATGCATTGTTCATTCATTACTACTTTTATATAAATCTTATACAAATAAGCAAGAAACCAAGTACACATGCTTCCATTCACCCTTATACTATGACGCTTATAATATAAAGATGATGCATGAATATGCTTAATGCATGCATAAATATAACTCTTATATTTCAAGATGCATGTGCATGCTTTCTTGTAATTTCATCATGCAATATTATAACACATATAATACATGATGCATGAATTGTACAACCTAAAGTGGGTTTTAAATCTATATGTCATATACTATGCCATATAAAACACATAAATCTCATGTATATTAAGCAAAAGTTGATGAACCGGGATAATTTTCCTCAAATCTCAAAACTAAAAGCTAACTATTATAAAAGCAAAGAGTCTCCGGTTTAAACAGGCGAACCAAGTCTTGAACCATCTGGCCAAAATTCGTGTCTCCACCAATCGTGTACCAACTTCTTGTGATCGTCTACACAAAAGAGTAAATGCTTTACTCCATCATTTACCAACGCTTCCAGAGCTAAACGATCATATAGCAATGATCGTGTACCTTTACTATGCGATGAAGCATGAGGTACGCGATCGTGCAGCGCGCAACGCATAACACAAACTTTAAACAATCATCTAAACGACAACGATGCAGTGAAGCATAATCATCTAAATGATCATTGAGCGAGCACCAAAGTATCGTATACCGCGTGATCATGTAGTCAGTGACTATGCGATGAGGCATGCTAACTACACGATCATTTAGTGCATGCGCTTTTTAATAAACGATGAGCATCAAATGCTCCCATTTGATCATTTACGTCCATCGTCTATGTAATCAGGCAACCAATGCTACACGATAGAGCAAACCTTTACCCCATCGTTTAGAAAATACTACACAATCGCATAGAAAAATCTACACGATCGTTTAGCCGAATCCCAATGATCGTTTACCTCGAGCTACATGATATGACCAACTCCTAGTCTTCTTCCTCACTGAGAACCGCATCTCCATGCTTCAAAACTTCAACACGAACGACTCGAAAAACTCAAACACTTTGAATTATAAACTTGATTGCTTGTTAATTATGCTAAAAAACACAAGGGCCCTTACAAATTAACACTTTGTAATAAGAAGAAAGCTTTAAACAGAGTCAATTAACTTGTAAACATTCATCAATGCCATCCACAAATGCATTTAATACTTAAACACAATGCAGAAAACCCACCACGACTATAAAAGAAGTTCAAAATGAAAATGAAATTTGGAATATCAGAACAACCTAGCTCTAATACCAATTGAACAAAATCAAACATGAGGATTTCCATGAGCAGCGAAATGTTCGTTCTAAATTCCATTCAAAATTGAACATACACAATTATAATCAAGAAACGGAAACTTACAGGTCATGGACAATACAAAATTACAATATGCTTTCAGAACAGATCAAGGGATAAAGTATACATACCTTTTAAGATTCATTCTTCAAACTCCCTTGATCACGAATGCTCGTTCAGTCTCCAAGACAGCTTCACAAGAATGCTCGAATACTACAACCACAACACAACACGATCAACAGCAACCACCACACGAACAACACGAACACACAATGAACGGACTCCAAAACCTTAAATTCAGTCGAGTTGAGTGAGGACACCACCACAATGGTTACCTTGGTATTCTCGGTATGAGAATCCAGAAGTGTGGGCTCTGTGTGGACACCACCATAATGGTTACCTTGGTATTCTCGGTATAAGAATTCAAAAGTGTGGGCTCTGTGTGGACTTGGTTAGAGGAAGAGACCGGAGGAAAAACAATCGTGTAGACGATAGAGCAAGTGAGAGATGAGAAGAGTCTATCGGATAAACGAATGCTCAATAGTGTAGAAGAAGGAAGCATATCGTATAGACAATATCCGACGAACATTTAGCTGTGACCAGTTGAGTAAACTATTATATAATAACACTCCACGATCGTTTAGTCTCTTTAGCAGCTATCGTTTAGTGAAATCATTTCACTTGACAGAGATCCATGGGTGTCTTTTAGAGAATAGCAACTCTTCTAAATTTTAGGAAAATATTTTTCCTTCTATCTCATGGTTACCATAAAACCACCAATAACTTACCACTCAATTAGTTATTAGAGAAAAAGAGATAATTATCCAATAATTAATATTATTATAAATATATATGATAATCAACTTATCATATTATATTTATAACCTATAGTTTTAATATTTCATCTCATGAAACATATAAACCATAGCTCTTTTTCTATTCTATGGTACTTACTGTAAATCACATTTACATTAATCCTCCACTTGATGTATCTCATACATCACACCGATTATATCATATATAATCTAATTTGCTCTTGTCAATTTGAACATTTCAAATCAACACCAAGAAATGATTCTCAACTTGAATCCATTGAGCTACCAAGGGGACCTTATAGACTTGTAGCTTAAAGCTTGAACGGTACGTGAATAACTGACTAAACTCTTTACTCACGGGATCCACCATTCGTTAACTGTCAGACACTCCACTAAAGACTGAAAGTTGCATTCTTCTTACTAGAGATATATTTTGTGTCTATATCAATCAATCAACAGTGCGATAACCCTTCACAGATTGCTCATGAGTAGAATTGGGCCAATATACCATTTTTCCCTTGTAGTTACATCTAACTCCTTAAGTACCATTGATCCTTCTAATGCACATAGGTTATGGTCCTACTATGACTGAGTCCTCTCTTCCAAAGAGAAGTTGTGGCCACTATGTTCAAGACCCGAAATCAGCCCTTAAGGGAGCAATCTATCTACTTACCCCTGCTTCGACGAAGGAGTGAATTCCATATTGTGTAACTGAGTTCTCAGCTCCTAAATCAGACAAATCCTCAAAAAGGTAGGCATGTTGAGTTGGCAATCTGGCCACTCTCACCCATACTAATTAAAGGATCTCCCTCAAAGGCAGGAGTTCTCAGAACACTGAGGATTGAGGTCATGTCACCTATGGTCATTTAGGTGAGATGTAAGTCTCAAGTATCAACGACGTTATATAAAGAGACGAAATCATCTCATGGTTCGGTCTTCTACAAACTCTTTGTATAGGACACCCCCGCTCGCATGTCTCCACATGAATGGTCAGAATCTACCATCTATAGTAGTTCACAACACTTTTAAACCTCTACAAAGCGGGCCGTATTCGTAGTGTCACCAGGATCAGGTATTCCTCCTTAATCCTTATACTACAGACCTTTTTAGGTTATCACTTAAAGCATGATCCACTTGTATATCTCATATACATGCTTAAGTTTTCATACAATAACCATGAAGCTTTGTTTATTGGATATGAGTAAATGCAAAATAAAATAACTCTTATTTTATTCATAACAATGTGTACAGTTTACAAACTACGAGACTCCAGGAGAATTAAGACACCAATCCCAAGACCTTATAGATAGATTTGGTACATGTTTAATCTTTTATTAGTCAATTTAATCCTATTAATCTTATGTTTCTAATCTCATTAGAATCGTGATCTTAGGTCTATCTCAATCAAATTTTAAAACTCTTTTAAAACATGATTAAACCTAAGTTTGCATGCATGTCTTTCTAATTGATTTTAGTTCTAATTTCTATTATAACACTTATAAAAAGAAACAACTAAAACCATCCACATTGCTAAGCTAGACTAGGTATTTATAACTTTTATAAATTAACCTATGTGTCATGCCTCATGCAATATTCATTCATTACTATATATAATTCTTATATAACTTGTAATGAACCAAAGCATACATGATTTCATGCACCTTTATACTATAACACTTATAATATAAAGATGATGCATGGATATGCTTAATGTATGCATATATTATATGATGCATCAGCATGCTTTAAAGTAATTTAGTCATGCAAACTACCATATCATAACTCTTATAATATAAAGATGATGCATGAAAAATGCATAACCTATGGTGGGTTTTAAAACTATATGACATACTTTATGACATATAAATAAACATACATCACCTGTGCATTCATTAAGAATCAATGGACTGGAATGATCAGCCTCAAAAACCGAAAAAGTAAAGTTATCTCTTACAAAAAATCAATGAGTCAATCAGTTGAAACAGGCGAACTGGGTTTTGAACTGCCTGGGTGAAGCCTCGCTCCTTCATCGTATAGTAACTCCTAGTGCCCGTCTAGTAACGCTAAACACGCATAAACGATCGTGTAGCATGAATTGAGTGCCTATGACTATGCGATGAAGCATGAAGGCCACACGATCATGCAACGCACATCGTGTAATGCATGCCTAAACGATCGAGTAGACAAAAACTATGCGGTGAAGCATGATCGTCTAAATGATCACGAAGCAAGCATCAAATATCGTATACCAGGTGATCGAGTAGCCAATGACTATGCGATGAAGCATGCTGGCTGACTCAATCATTTAGTGTGTGTGCCTACCATGCGACGAGTATCATAAACTCAATGATCATTTACCTTAGCGTCTACACGATCGAGTAGCCAATGCAACATGACCGAGTAAACTCTTTACCCGATCACATAGCATCAGCCATGCAATCGTTTAGCAAATACTATACGATCGAGTAGAACTTTTCTACATGATCGCATAGCCAAATCTAAACGGTCGTTTTGCCTGGGCTACATGATGCAACCAACCCTTGGTCTTCTTCCTCGATGAGTACGAAATCTCCATGTACTGAAAGCTTCATCACGAGAGACTCTTACAGACTTAAACACTTTGAATACACACTCAATAGCAATATCATTATGCCCAAAAATATAAGGGCCCTTACAAATTGACGTGAAATGTAAAGAAAGCTTTAACAAACAGAGGCAATCATCCCGAAACATCCATCGAATCATATCCACAACTACATCTAATGATTAAATGCATTGTAGAATCATAAAACCCACCAAGATTGCAAATGTAATTCAATGCATCAATGGAATTTGGACTATCAGAACAACTTGGCTCTGATACCAATTGAAGGAACTCTTTTCAAATAGAACCTGTGAGTGGAAGTAAGATCGTTCCAAACCCCATTGTGACATAACATACACATTTACAATCAAATAGCAATAGTTATGCATAAAACTTTAAATTACAACATGCTCCATAAAAATAACACTAAAGATCGAGTGAGTATACCCTTGAGAACTTTTCTTCTTGTATCCCTCGATTAAACAACATCAATGTTCAACAGCACAAACACTCAACAGCACAATAATCTCCTCGAACAGCAACGAGCAACCCTCAAACCTCAAATAGTAAGTAGACACTACCACGAGGCTACCTTGGTATTATCGATGTGAGAATCCAGGAGTTGTGGACTCTGTATGGATTTGGTAGAGGGAAGGACGAATTGAATGATCGTATAGACGATTGAGTAAGTGGGAGAAGACTGGAGTCTATCGTATAGACTGGGTACTCGATTGTTTAGAAACGATTATCTATCGTATAGCAAAACTCAATGCACGATCGTTTACTTTCTTAAGCTATCATATAGCTTTTTTCATTAATGCACGTTCGATTATCAATCGCTTATGAAAAAATGAAAACGATTTTCATTTTATCTATCGGTTACCATAACTTATCACAACTTCCCTCTAAGTTGGTTATTAGGAGAAAAAACTGAAACCAATTATCCCATAATTGATTTAATTAGAAATAAATAATATATTCATGACCTATAGTTTTAATATCACATCTCATGCAATATATAAACCATAGTTCTTTTTCTCCTTTATAGCATTTAATAATAATTCCTCCAATTAATATATCTAATACATCAAATCAATTATATCACATATAATTGAAGCAATTTAATTATATAATATATAATCAAATTCCCTCTTGTTAATTTGAACACTTCAAATGAACCCAAAAACTGATTCTCAACATAAATCCATTGAGCTACCAAGGGGACCTTATGGACCTGTAGCTTGAAGCTCCAACGGTATGTGAATAACTGACTAAATTCTTTAATCATGATATCCACCATCCGTTAATTGTCGAACACTCCACGAAAGACCGATAGCTGCACTCTTCGTGCTATAGATATATTTCTGTGTCCATTGGATATAACCAATCAACAATACGATGACCCTTCACAAATCGCTCGTAAGTACAATCGGCATAATTTATCGTTTTGCCCCTGTAATTACATCTAACTCCTTAAGTACTATTGATTTCTCTAATGAACAATACTTCAGAGTCCTACTATGAGTAAACCTTTCTCGAGTAAAGAGAAGGTGTAGCGCTACATTGTTCAAGCCCCAGAATTAGCCTTTAAGGGAGTAATTTATCTACGTACCCCTGCTTCAAGGAAGAAATAAATTTTGTCTTATGTAGCTGAGTTCCCAGCTCCCCAATTAGACGAATCCTCAAAGTGGTAGGTTTGAGTCGGCGATCTGGCCACTCGTACCCATGCAAATCAAAGGACCACCTTTATAGGCAGCAGTTCTCAACTCACTTAGGATTAAGGTCATGTTACCTATGGTCATCCTAGTGAAATGAAAGTCTCTATCATGAACGGCATTATATAAGGAGACTAAACATTTCATGGTTTGGTTTTATACAAACTCTTTTGTATAGAGCATCCCTGCTCGCATGTCTAATATATGAATGCTCAGGATTAGACCATTTGTAGCACTTTACAACACTTGTAACATCTATAAAGTGGGCCACACTCATAGCATCATCAAGATAAGGTTTCCCTCCTTTATCCATATACTACAAACCATTTAGGTTATCACTTACAGCATGATCCACTCGTATGTCTCCATATACATGTTTAAGTTATAACAATAACCATGGGTCTTAGTTTATTGGTTTGTGGTTAATGCAACGAAAATATCTCATATTTCAAATACTGTAGTGAATAAAATATCTCATATTTCAAAGACTATAGTGAATAGAATATCTCATATTATTACATCACAAAATGTTTGTTCATACAAGTGTTTGGACCCTACGAGATTTAGGGCATCAACCCCAACACAGCGGCATGGAGTGACTTCCATAAAATTGAAAAAGTCTGAGATGCATGGTGTCAAACTATCAAATAGGTGTTGGCTCCAGCAGATATTGTATCTTAGAAAGTAGAGGCTCAATGTCCTCTCTACTTGAATCAAGATCTAGATAAGGAAAGATACTGGGTAAGGAAACGGTATCTCGCACTAGAGGTGGACGAGGAAAGATACTGAGGTACTAGGCTCTGACAGTGGACGAGGAATGAGTGAGGTCATGGTATCAGGATCCTGAAGTGGGAGTGAAACATGTGAGGTGGTAGTATTCGAAGGGAAAGGTGAGGTAGGTGACCGAGGTAGTGGTGGGGTGGTTGACCTAGGTAGAGGCTGGATGGGTGAACGAGGTAGGGGAGGAAGGTGTGACCGAGGTAGTGATAGGGTGGGTGAGCTAGGTAGTGGTGGGGTTGATCAAGATAAAGGAGAGATGGGTGACCTAGTGGCATTGTGACCTGTCTATGGAATGGGTGAACTCATCGCCTCAAACACTATGGAACCCTTTATAGAATGTAACAAATGAAGGAAATCAATTATAAGGATTTCCATGAGCAGCGGAAGGATCGTTCAATATTCCATTTGAGTTTAACATAAAACATTACAGTACAAGAACGGAAGCCAAAAGGTCATGCACAACACGAAATTACAGCATGCTAACAAGAGTATCAAGGGATAGAGTATGTATACCTATGAAGAAACATTCTTCACGAATCCCTCGATCAATCTCCAAGCATCCAATAATAGCAACGCTCAAATGCAATGACCGGAACAACACGATCACCAGCACGAACACAACGAACAACTCCTCGAACCCAATGGAGTCACACTCGATCCACGAAGTGAGTGAGAACACCACCACAATGGTAACCTTTGTATTCTCAATGTGAGAATCCAGGAGTTGTGGGCTCTATATGATCTTGTCTTGAGGAAGAGACTGGCAGACAAAAATCGTGTAGACGATCGAGCAAGTGGGAGATAGGAACTTGTCTATCGTATAGACGATGTGCTAGATCGTTTAGTAAATGGCAGCCTATCGTATAGACTTAGCCACGCAATCGTTTAGCTACGATCATTTGAATGAACTATCATAAAGTCAAAGCTCCACGATCGTTTATCTCTGCACAGCTATCGCTTAGTGAAACACTTTCACTTGATAGCTTAATCCATGAGTTACTTTCCGAATGAGGCAACTACTAATTTTAGGGGGAAAAAAATTCTTTTTATCTCGGTTACCATAAAACCACCAATAACCTCTCACTCCATCAGTTATTAAAGAAAAATATTTAATTATCATATAATTAATATATTATAAATAAATATGATAACCAACTTACCATATTATATTTATAACCTATAGTTTTAATATTTCATCTCATGAAACATGCAAACCATAGTTCTTTTTCTATTTTATGGTACTTAATGTAAATCAGGTTTACATTAATCCTCCACTTGTTGTATCTCATACATCACACCAATTATATCATATATAATTAAATTTCCTCTTGTTAATTTGAACACTTCAAACTAACCCCAAGAACTGATTCTCAACTTGAATCCATTGAGCTACCAAGGGGATCTTATAGACCTGTAGCTTGAAGCTCCAATGGTACGTTAATAGCTTACTAAACTCTTTAGTCACGGGATCCACCATCCATTAACTGTCAGGCACTCCACTAAGGATCGATAGTTGCACTCTTCTCAGTACAGATATATTTTTGTATTCATATCAACCAATCAGCAGTGCGATAACCCTTCATAGATCGATCATAAGTACAATTGGGCCAATTTACCGTTTTGCCCCTGTAGTTACATCTAACTCCTTAAGTACCACTGACTTCTCCAATGAATAATAAGTCATAGTCCTATTATAACTGGGTCCTCTCTTCCAAAGAGAGAATGTGGCCACTATGTTCAAGACCCGGAATTAGCCTTTAAGGGAGCAATCTATCTACTTACCCCTTCTTCGGGGAATGAGTGAAATCCGTCTTGTGTAACTGAGTTCCCAGCTCCCCAATCAGACAAATCCCCAAAAAGGTTAGCATGTTGAGTTGGAAATCTGGCCACTTTCACCCATACTAATCAAAGGACTACTCTTAAAGGCAGGAGTTTTCAAAACACTCAGGATTGAGGTCATGTCACCTATGGTCGTTTAAGTGAGATGTAAGTCTTAAGTATCAATGGCATTATATAAAGAGACGATTCATCTCGTGGTTCAGTCTTATACAAACTCTTTGTATATGACACCCTCACTCGCATGTCTCCACATGAATGGTCAGGATCAGACCATCTATAGTAGTTCACAACACTTGTAAACCTCTACAAAGTGGGTCGTATCCGTAGTGTCACTAGGATAAGGTATCCCTACTTTGTCCTTATACTGCAGACCTTTTAGGTTATTACTTAAGGCATGATCTCCTTGTATATCTCATATACATGCTTAAGTTTACATACAATAACCATGGATCTTTGTTTATTGGATATAAGTAAATGCAAATAAAATAACTCTTATTTTATTCATAACAATGTGTACAAAGTTTACAAACTACGAGACTCCAGGAAAATTAGGACACCAATCCCAACAACAAAGACATAATGGTTGACAGTTGTGCTTTCATGTCTCTCGTGTCTCCCTCGAGGTTCGATACACGGCCAACCAACCTCGATATTGAGTTGTTAATACTTCAAAGCTATGAATATATAGAAGGATCGACATTAGCTTCCACCCTGCAGCCTGAAACCTCAGGCTCAGAACGCTCCTCCTTAGGCTTAGAACGTATGTTGACCACCAGCACATTATGAAACACGTCCTTAGTGGTGGTGTAGGTGGACTCGTGGATGTTTATGTCATCCTCAAATTCATCATCCCTCTCTAACTATGGGGGTGTAGGTGGACTCGTGGTGTAGGTAAATCGTAGGAGCTCATGATCTGTGGAGTTGACAATCAACATACGGAAGCTATTAGGATCTTAAACACTCTAACTATATCAATTTTAGTGAATTAGCATGCACGTTCATGGCTTTTCCCAAAATTTAGGGTTTCAAGAGTATACCTTTTTAGAATCCACATAATTCCTCCAATCAACCAATGATTTCTCCTTTCCAACACGTAGTAGACCACCACAAGTATCTTTTCTACTAATCTCAAGCCTTAGATTGGATTGTGGGATCCAAATTCAGAAGAATTTAAAGAAGAAAATGAGAGAGTTTTGGCTTTTGGTGTCAAAGCTGAAAGAGAAATTATTTTCCATGAAATTTAGAATTTTTCTCTTTTATTTTCAGTTGAATAATCTTAGAAGATCTTCATGAAATTGAATTGCATGATAATTTGACACTTAATAAAGCACTAAATTGATTGGATTGAGTGGAAAATGTGGGAAAACCCCATTTTCCCATAATTTTCAATTTAATTACATATTAAATTAATAAGAAAATAACTGAAATTTAAATTTGAATTCTTAAATTCAAATTTCAATAAAAGTAATAAAAATTATTTTTTTAAAATAATTAATTAAAAATTTTAATTAATTTAAAAATAATTTGATATCACATATTAAATTATTTAAAAAATCAATCCAAAACATGAATCCTTATTCATGTGTACAATATTTAAATCGTATTTAAATATTTTTCAACTTTCCGACACGTTTAATTCGTTAATAAAATGTTTAATTATATCATATATAATTATTCCAAACTCTAAACCAAATTTGAACATTTCAAATTCTCTCAACATGCTACCATAAGGTTTAGTCCTTTTACGAGCTAGTAGAGGGACCTAATGAACCTACAGATCATGAGCTCAAAGATTTGAGATTACTTGGCTAAATTCCTTAAACTGAATTAATCAAAATTCGTTAACTATTGAGATACTCTACTATAGCTCAGTCGTTGCACTCTCCTCATTATAGATATATTTCTATCCACTTGATTTAACCACAATCAGTAAGTCAATCCTTCATAAGTTGTTCGTATTTATATCTAGGTCAAAATTATCGTTTTACCCCTGCAATACATCTTGCTCCTTAAGTCTACATTGATCCTCTAATGAATAATTGGTTTATGGTCTACCAATAAACCGAGTCCCTCTCAGCCATAGAGAGGGCGAGGCCCCTTTGTTCAAAATCAGGAATCAGTATTTAAGGGAACAACCTATCTATTAACCTTAAAATGAGTAGCAGTGAATTCCGTCTTATAGGAATATGTCCCCAGCTATCTATGCGGTCTTACCACTAAAATGGACGGCTTATTGAGCGACAATGTTGAGCCACTCTCACTCATGTAGATTAAAGGATAATCCCGAATAATCAGGAGTTCATAGTTAGCTTAGGATTGAGATCGAGTTACCTTAGGTTATCAAATTAAAATAATCAGTTTTAACAATAAATGGTCGTTATAAAAAAAAAAAAAGTGACTAATTCATGGTTCAGTATTATGCAAACATCTTTTGCATAGGATGCCCCCCTTTCACATGTCTCCACATGAACGACTTTGGGATCACATTATTTGCATCAATATATAAAGTGGGCCTCATCCATAGTGTCCCCAAGCTAAGATACCTAACCCTATCCATATACTTATAGACCGTTTTAGCTATATACTAAAACTTGATCCACTTTTATGTCTTTACATAAAGTTTAAGTATTCATGTTATAGCCAAAGGTTCATCAGTTTATTGGATTTATGAATCTATAAATGCAATTTATATATTTTATAACAACTCTATTGAAATATTCTCAATAATATCTTTACTGTAAATAGAAACATGTTTAAAATTTACAAACTGCGAGTTTTAGGACATATAACACAACACTCCTCGCTCCGAAGAACTCGCATAGGGGACCGCTATAAACAAGTAATCAACAAAAAACCATCTTTCGAAAATGTAACGATCTTTCCTCTAATGAAGAATCTGATCAAGTCAACTTTCTTCATCTTTACTTCCTTCAACAACATATGGTGGACAAGTGCGCTGTTGAATACGATGTCAATATCTATGAATCGTCCAAAAAATTTTCTCTTGAGCATCTCTAACTGCTCTCGGGTAAGCTTCTCCTTCACAATCTTATTGGCATTTGCAAAGTGGGTCAAACTTGTTACTTGCCCGAGAAACCGATCAACTTCGTGTATTTTCAAATCTTTTGATATCTTAAAGTAATCTTGCATGAACTGAACAATCTATCAAAAAATAGGTTCTTTAAGAAAAAAAAATCAGTAACCATACATTCTGTTTAAGTCTCGAAAGACTCGCTCTTGCTTGTCTCACTCTTGCTTGTCTCGCTCTCGCATATATCGCTCTTACCTATATACTCTCGTCAATCTCACTCTTGTCTATTATGTACTCACCGATCTCGCTCTCGTCTATATCGTTCTCACAAATATTGCTCTCATAAATATCGTTCTCGTAAATCTCGCTCTCACCGTATCTGGCTCTAACTATGGCTCGTCTTTGTCCTCAATGACATATAACACATCAAAATACAAAATACAAACAGATGCGATCGATTACTAAAGCCTGAAACCACACGTGCTGGTTGATTCCAACCCAAAACCTAAACAGATACAACATGCATGACGAAGAGTTAAATTCACTTATCCAAGAGCTTTGAATGTCAGCAGCAGATGGATGATTTTGCAAAGCAAGATTGAGCGGCACTCCCACACAAGAGTACTGTTACGTTTTAATAGAGAAATTTTGTATGGAAGCCAAAAGGGGAGGGCAATTTTGTCTGATATGACAATGATATCAGCAAAGGGTCATTTGACATTTAAAAAAATAATAGGTCATTTGGCATTTGGGCTCAAATATTGGGTCATTGACCCAAATTTCCCAAGACCAAAGAATAAAGTTCCAGTCTAAAATGTATCAATCGTAGGAAAAACATGAGTTTTTTCCTCACAATCTTTCAGTCATGCACTAAATCGTTCACTAAGTCCATTTTCTATGGCATATGAATGCAAAGGCTATTCGTGGCGTACCTAGTTAATGCATTCAAATAATTAAGGGAAATTCAATTTTTATGAAAAAAAATAAATTACAATTCAAAAATGAAATAAATATCTATAAATATAGAGTGGGATGGAAAAGATAGAAAATCAATAGAAGAAGTAAGTTGCAAAAAGATATATACAATACACAATATACCAAAATATTGCGATCACCTTTGGTGTCCCCCTGAATCAAGAATTTGACCAAATGCCCTTATATTACCTTAATGGAGTTGAGTTAGTTTTATGTCTCACTAGTCCATAAGGTCCTCAAACAAAAAATTAAAACAAAGTCGGATTTTATATGTAGAGATGTCCACAAGGTGAGGCGGGAATGGGATGGTTTTCCTGCCCCCGCTCCCTATATAATTCCCCATCTTCGAAAAATTCTCCATAGGGATTAGGACGGGAATTTCCCTCGAAAATTTACAAGGATCAGGTTCTCATGGAGACTTTTTCCTGTTTGATTTTTTTAAAAAAAAAACAATTAACTTTAAATCACTACTATGGGCTATTTTTATATATATATATATATGATTAGTTCTACATCGTAAATTTGAATTTAAAAGAAATTACTTTAATTTTCTAGTAAAAGGAAATAATTACCAATCAAAGTATATATATGTATAATCTAAATTTAAATGTTTAATTCAAACATATTTATTGTCTTGACCATTAAACAATGAAAATTGAAATTGAAATATAATATTTATATAATAATAATAATAATAACATAATATTAAATTATTATAATAAATAAATAAAAAAAAGGCTAACGGTGCACGAACGAGGAATTGAGCGAGCAGTAGGAACGAGAATAGGGAATGCATTCTCTATCCCTATCCATGTTTAGCCTGCAAGGAATTTTTTCCCCACTCCTTTCCCCCATTCTTTCCCACCCAATTAGGGTTAAGTCCCCGTCCCTATGGAAAAAATGGACATCTCTAGATATATGTATGGTAGCAGATTGAGAAATTTGATTCTGATTTAAACAAATTTTTGTAAATGTGTTTGATACTATACTCGAAAAATTTTCTATACTACGGTGGTATGAAAATTTTTTCATACTCTCTCCATTTATGGTATCACGTCAGCATGCTTTTAAAAATAAAATAAAGTCCACTTACTACAAGAGCACTAGAATTTTCTCATACTATATTTATAAACCATTAAAACTAGTTGTAATCAACCACTAACTATTAGATCAAATATAAACTATTATTCATTAATTTGTGAAAATATTTTATATTAGGATAATTGTTTTAACTGAAAATATTTTCAAATATAGCAAAATTGTTGGGTTGTATGTGTTAAAACTCACAGTTTTGTGAACATTAAACTATTCTATTTGCAATAAAAATGTTTTTGAGGTTTATTCAATAAAGTTGGTATTGAATGTATAAATGCACTTGTAAAGCTTAAATCCAATAAACCAACGAACCTCTGGCTATAGCATGAATACTTGAACTTTATGTGGAGACATAAAAGCGGACCAGGTTTGAGTATATAGCTAAAACAGTCTATAAGTATAAGGATAGGGTTGGGTACCTTATCCTACGGACACTATGGATGTGACCTGCTTTATATTTGATACAAACAATGTGCTTGTGAAATTGTTCACAAAACAGTCTAAAGTATAAGGATAGTGTTGGTTACCTTATCCTAAAGACACTATGGATGTGACCTGCTTTATATTTGATACAAACGATGTACTTCTGAAATCGTTCATGTGGAGACATGTGAATGGGGGCATCTTATGCAAAAGATATTTGCATAAGATCGGACCATAAAATAGTCACTTTTTTTAATAACGTCGTTCACTATTAAAACTGACTATTTCAAATTGATGACCTAAGGTAACTCAATTTCAATCTTGAGTTACCTATAAGCTCCTGTTTATTCGGGATTATTCTTTAATCTGCATGGGTGATAGTGGCACAACATCACTGTTCAATAAGCCTCCCATTTAAAAGTGAGATCGAGTAGATGGGGACAAAGTCCTGCAAGATGGAATTCACTCTAACCCGATTTCAGGGTTAGCAGATAGGTTGTTTCCTTAAGTACTGACTCCTAGTTTTGAACAAGGGGCCCCGCCCCTTTCTATGACTGAGAGGGACTTGTTTTATTGGTAGGATCATAAACCAATTATTCATTAATGGTTCAGTGGAGACTTAAGGAGCAAGATGTATTATAGGGGTAAAACGATAATTTTGACCCAGCTATTAATATAAACAACATTTGAAGGATTGACTTACTGATCATGGTTAAATCAAGTGGACAGAAATATATCTACAGTGGAGAGAGTGCAGCTACTGGACTTTACTGGAATGACACGATAGTTAACGAATGTTGATTAATTTGGTCAAAAGAGTTTAGTCAATTAATTTTGGATCGTTGGGGCTCATGATCTGTAGGTCAATTAGGTCCCCTTACTAGCTCATAAACGGATTAAATTTTAGAATAGTGTGATGAGAAAATTTGAAACATTCAAATTCGATTTGAGAGAATTACTAATTATATATGATATAATTATACGTTTAATTATCGAATTAAACGAAATTAAAGTGTTGAAAAAATTTAAATATGATTTAAATATTAAATACATGAATAAAAATTCATGTTTGGAATAGATGGTGTGTTAATGTTAGATATTAAATTAATTAATTATTTAAATTTTATTTTATTTAAAATTAATTATTTGAATTAATTTTATTTAAAATTAATTTTAAAAAATTGATTTAAATTAATTAAGTGAATTAATTTGAAAAAAAAAATCATTTTAAAATTGATTTTATTGAAAATCATTTTTAATTAGGAAAATTTCTTTTAGTGGATTTATTCAACTTATAGCACCTTGCATCCACTCACTTTTTAAAGTCTTGGTGTCAATCTAACATGTAATAAGATTGCGTGTCATGCAATCGAGAAAGTTAGAGAGAATTTGCTCTCTAGATTTTGGACACCAAAACTGAAAAATTCTCCAAATTCCTTCAAATTCAACCTCATTTTGGATCCCACAATCCAAGCTAAGGGCCAAGAGAATAGTAAAAAAGATGTTGTGGTGGTCTACAAACATTGGAGTGAGTTGTAAATTTGAGATTTGGAAGAGATTCATTAAACGTAAATTTTGTAAACCTTAAGTTGTATTTTAACCTTCCATGTTTGTTAGCTTAAATAAATGTAGTTAGAATGCTTAAGATCCTGTTTTCTTCCGCATGTTCATTGTCAACATCACCAATTGATATTGGAGCATGATTTAAGCACTCGATTTATGTTAATTTTAGCTTGGTGGGTATTTTTCATAGATTGCATGAAATGGGTGCTGATTAGAGATGTCCACGGGGTGGGGTGGGGTCGGGAATGCAATTCTCCGTCCCCATCCCCGCTCCCTATTTCATTTTTCATCCTCGTAAAATTCCTCACGTGGATTGTGGTAGGGTTTCCCCGCTGGGGAATTTGCGATGATCGGGTTCCTCTTGGGGAATTTTTCCTCGTTAGTTTTTTTAAAAAAAACTAATGAATTTAAATCACTAATGTTGGTAAATTTTAATTAAATAATTAACCCTATCACTAAATTGTTTATTAGGATTAGTTTTACATGACAATTTGAAATTAAATATAAATTACTCAGATTTTTGCCTATAGAAACTAATCAATTTTTTTAGTAGAAAAAAATATAAACCAAATTATTCACATATGTAATCTAAATTTAAATATCAATTTAAACATATTAATTATCTTGACCAATAAACAATCAAACTTGAAATTCAAATGTAATCTTTATATAATAATAATAACAACATAACATTAAATAAATAAACAGAACCTAACTAGGGCGGGGATGGGGAATGGGGAGGGGATGGGGGCGGGGGCGGGGATGGGGCCCCATGGGAAAATTGGACATCTCTAGTACTGATATGGATATATTACAGTTTTTGCATTATTTTTCTCTTCAATTTTGTTGCTAAAGTTGTAATTGGGTTTTTGTTTGACCGTAATGTGTGATTAAGAGTCTGTAAATTTGTTAGAGTCAATAGAGTTGAAATTAGGTTGTAATCAAAGAAAAATGGAAGCAAGCTCAGTAACTAAAACTGGAAAATGGTGTTTTTGCCTCGTAGCGTCGCGACGCTATTCTTCGTCCAGCCCAGAACGTGCACACGCGAGCAGACCAAAGTTTCGGGTGGGTCAATTCTGCCAGTTCGAGTCGTGGAGGTCTAATTCAACCTTGTTTTAGATCGGTTCAGACATTTTGATGCATTGGAGGTCCGATTTGAGCGGTTTGGAGTCGGTTCGGGTCGATTCGGGGAGTTCAAGACTTGTATTTAATTATTCTTGTAATAATTTAGGATTTTATTTGCTTAGGATGCCAAAATTTGTCCATTTCAGTGTGTATTTAATTATTTATGCATTAGAATGTATCTTATAATTAAATAAATCTTGTATGTGCATAATGTATGCCATGTAGATTTAAAAAATCCTACCATAGGAAAGTATGTATCATGCATTAAAAGTATGTTATAATTTGTTATAATATATAGTATGCATGATTTAGGGTTTCATGTGTTTAATATAGTTTGTTATATTAAATTATGAAATGCTTAATGTATGTTATGGATTGAAAGCATGACTATAGTTTTATAAAATGTTATAAAATGAATTAGATATTTAAAATCTATAACAAAGATAAGATGCATGCTCACCTAGGGTTAACAAATAACAACTTGTTTTAATCAGTTAAAATAGGTCGTTATCTTGTAAAACTTTGGTTACAAACTCACCCATGCTAAAATCCTGTCTAAGGCTGGAGGTACCTAAGTTGACGGTTTATAGAACATATATTACTTGGGGATTTTAGCCGGTTCTTGAGCGTTGTTAACTCGGTTTTATGTGCATGCGTGAGCAATGTGAGGTAATAAATTGGTTTATCACTTAGACATCGTAGGTTAAATCCAAATATAAATGTCATACTTGGAAAAACACCTAGACTTAGGTTTTGTTTATTAGTCGGAATATACCTGAGTAAATATTTACCCAAAACAAATAGAATAGTTTAGTGGAAGATTAATAATATATACGATATATTGTTTTTAGGTCTCACGTCCCTAAGAGTTCACATCATGATATTCATGCTTGGCTTTGAGTCACCTTGGGATTGACCTCCATTCGGTAAGTGTTTGCATGGGTCAATAGAAAGGTGAATAGGGGAAGTAGTTCATAATAAGTAGGTGAGTGATGTGTGTCATTGTATCCTACGGTCTCTTCTATTAGGTTGCACCGTAAGATTCTCATGTTTTGTCTGCGAGTCGTCCTAGGAGCAACCACCCATTCGGAAGTTTGTTTCATAGGGATCAGAACACCCTAAACTTTAGAAATGAATACGGTCTCTTAGGTCTGTTATCAGCAATTGTCTTCAAATTTGGGAGCTTGTTGGTACTGATCTCTGGGATCTGAAAATGGAGGGTTACACTTATAAGAGTTACTATGTGTTAGTAAGTTTTTGACCAAAAACGGTAACTAAATGACTATAGAAATAAAGAGTTATTTTGGTACTAGTATTTAGTCAAGAATTTCTTGCTTCACTAAAGGAGTATTTTACTGCCGCTTGGTAGTATCTATTCTGACACACTAAAGTATCGTTGCAAATAAATAATAAAATTTGGGTACATTATTACTTTTTCTAAAATTTGGTTGGGTTTAAAAGAAAGTTTCTTGATGAAATTTGTTTATATAGATTAGCATGTTGAATACTTCTTTACAAACACATGTTTCCGATAAATTTTTAACGGTTTTAAATATTCAACATGGAAATAAAAAATAAACGAAATACTAGCAGATGATGGTTTAAGGTTTGTTTTAAAAGAGGAATGTCCTTCGACTCCCAACTCATTTGCAAACCAAAAGGTTTGAAATGCTTATGATAGATGGAATAGGGCAAATGATAAGGCTCAAATCTATATATTAGCAGGTATATCTGATATACTAGCTAAGAAATTCGAGATCAAGATTTTCGCTAAAGAGATCATGGATTCATTACAGATGTTGTTTGGACAATCTATCATAAACGATATTCTCGATAATGTTTATGACTACAGCATAAAGGATAGAACCTCTGTTAACGAACATGTTCTAGATATGTTGAAAGTAATAAATAAATCTGTCATAGATAAGAAAATTGAGCAAGCATGACAAAGTAAATATGATTTACTCGTTTTTTAAATATGTTTAGTGGAAAATTATAAATTAACTTAGATATTAGATTCAGGAGTTGCTAATCATATTAGTGCTTTCGCTTAGGAAACTAGTTTCTAGAGGCAACTAACAGAAGGCAAGACAACTTTCAAGGTTGGGACCAGGGAGGTTGTCTCAGCTAAAGTAGTAGAAGATATGAAGTTATTTGTTGAAGATAGATTCATTTTACTTGAAAATGTATTTTATGTTCCTGCTATGAGAAGGAATTTAATATCGATCTCATGTTTGTTAAAACAAAAGTATAAAGTTTATTTTGAAATTAATGAAGTGTTCATTATTTCAAAGGGTAATAAAATATGTTCTGCAAAACTAGAAAATCACTTATATGTGTTGAAACCAACTAAGCAAAATTTGTTTTTAATATAAAGATGTTTAAAACGACTGAAACTCGAAATAAGAGACAAAAAGTTTCTCCTAATGCCTATCTTTAGAACTTAAGACTCGGCCACATAAATCTCAATAGGATTGTAAGATTGATTAAGAATTGACTCCTAAATCAATTAAAAGACAACTCTCTACCATCGTGTGAGTCTTGTCTTATGGGTAAGATGACCAAAAGATCTTTTACAGGAAAATGTTAGAGCCAAAGAAACCTTGGAGCTTGTGCACTCAGACCTCTATGGTCCGATGAATGTTAAGGCACGAGGAGGGTATGAATATTTCATTAGTTTTATTGATGTCTAGATATGACTATATTTACCTAATGCATCATAAGTTTGAAACTTTTGAAAAGTTCAAGGAGTATAAGGCAGAGGTTGATATCCTATTAAGTAAAAAGATTTAAACACTTTGATCAGATCGAGGTGGATAGTATATGGACTTGAAATTCTTGGACTATTTGATAAAATATGGAATTCAGTCTTAGCTCACAACACCCGGTACACCTCAATAGAATAGTGTAATGGAAAGGAGCAATAGAACCCTGTTGTACATGATTCGTTTGATGATGAGTTATGCTCAATTGTCTAATTCATTTTGGAAACATGCAGTAGAAACTGTTGTTTATATTTTGAACATGGTTCCTTAAAGAAAGTGTTTCCAAAACACCTTATAAGTTATGGAGAGGATGTAATGGTAGTTTATATCACTTCAGGATTTAGGGATGCTAGACATATGTATTAGTGCAGAACCCAAACAAAATGGAACGCCTTTCAAAAGTATGCCTATTTATAGGTTACCCCAAAGAAACGAAGGGTGGTCTATTTTATGATCCTCTAGAAGATAAGTATTTGTATCAACAAATGTTACATTCTTAGAGGAAGACCATATAAGAAATCATCAACCTTATAGTAAGCTAGCATTGAGAGAAATTTCCAAAGAAGCTACAGATAGACAAACAAAAGTTATTGATCAAGCTGGTCCATCAATAAGAGTTATTGATGAAATTGGTACGACTGGTCAATGATAACTTGTAGAAATACAAGTTATTTATACCTTTTTATTTAGATTATGCGGCAAAAAGAAGGAAAAGTTGCGTCGACAATATAGAAATTGGCTTAGAAATATGAAAATTGTAAAGTGTCATGAGCACACCCGCTAACCCCATTGCGATGGCAAAATGGAATGTCCAAGTCTTTGTTTTGCAGGAAACGGGTCACCGGATGCGATAATCGCTCGAGGACAAAAATGAACAACGCATTATCACAGCATTCGACAATCATTCAAGAACAAAGAAAAAACAATGCAATTGCAATGCATGCGACAATCGATGATGGACTCAAATGATTAACGCATTTCCACCGCATGAGGCAATCGATAAAAGATCAAAACAATTACACCGCATGCGGCGATCGATCGAAGATGTGAAGACCAATGCATTCACAAGGACTTCTGACATTGTACAACTTTTCTGTTGTACGATTCTGACAAATCAATCGTGGAGCAGAGCGGACATGTCCACTATGCCATGGCAGGAATTATCAGATTCTCAGAGCGGGACCACTAATACAGAAGAAGGCAAGGTCTATAAATAGCTTCATCGAATTCAATGAAAGGAGGCTGGTCTGAAGAGACAATTCGGAGAAAATCTGGGAGAATGACGAGACAAGACTGAAAGGTAAGTCTCTGAGCAAGAAATTATTTCCATCCCCGAAGAAGAAGCTCTGTGCGAAAGGTCACTTCTACCTGGAATTCAAGCCTGAAAGGGAAGCTTTCCACTCCATTTCTACCACATACCGACAAGCGCATAGTCTTCGATCGGGATCTGTGTCAAGACATTGACACTCTTTCCGTATTTGTTCTTATTTTCCATTCATCTACTGTGTTCATCTATCTTTAATATTTCATTTACAATCTGTAACAAACGTTTATCCTTAGATTTTAATATCATTATCGTAATTATTATCATTTCTCTGTTCTTCTCCACACATACATCATCCATTTTCTTCATCATGTGTAACTAATCCCCTGGGTAAAGGGGAAGGATTAAGCGAGTGAATCAATCCTTGTTAAGGAAATCGACTGAGTTTAGCTAAAGCATGCTCGACGGCATCTTCACCTGTGAGAGCAGAAGTGAAGATGTTATTCCGCCTCTCGAAAGAAGGTTGGAAGAATACGTTAACTAAAGCGAGAAGTATTTCCAGAGATTGAAACAACCTTGCGTTCATCACGTTCATCCCTGTTTCACCATAGACATATGAGAACGCGATCGATCACTAAAAGGTATAAGCCAAGGGAAAGCGAAACCTTAGTTGCATCCTCAACAAGATTGCTGAACTTGTGATGTCCTTTCCCTCAACCCATTCTTTTTCTGACTCATTTCACAAGACTTGCCACCACATTCATCAGATTCTTTTGCACAACTTCACAGCCAGTCCTTAACCTGTATATTAATAGTTTATTCATCTACTTTATCACCGCAATTTACTTTATCATAATTTATTTACCATCGCATTTTATTCTTTACCGCAATTTACTTTTCAACACAATTTACTTTTATGCAAACCCAATTCATTATTCTTTATTTTAATCGATCGCATATACCACACTAGTATTGCATTAATTCACAACAATCCCCGTGTTCGACCTCAGATAACTCTGAGAAACTTGTGTTGGAATTATACTTGGTTCCAGTGCAAGAAAACTTGTGACACGCACTACACGAATGCATACTACGAAGCATTTAAGCATCATCGCATACATTTAGAACGTAGTATTGCAATATCATAAATCACAGCGCATCATTCAATCATCATAAATTTTTGTCTTTACAAGTTTTTGGACCATTGCCGGGGACGAAAACTTGAGTCATAGCGCATCATAATCATCATAAATTTTTATCATTACAAGTTTTTGGCGCCGTTGCCGGGGACAAGAACTTGCATCATCAACATTTTTAAATCATTACAGTCAGTCACATCCTTCTTAAGAGTTGAAATTGTCTCGACATAGTAGGAGAGTTGTTCAACAGCCTAACCGTTACATGGATTTGACAAAAACTCAAGTCATTATATCTAATGATGGCTTAGAGGATCCATTAACCTTTAAACAGGAAATGGAAGATGTCGACAACAAGACTAGTGGATAAAAGCAATGGACCTCGAAATGGAGTCTATGTACTTTAATTCAGTCTAGAAACTTGTAGATCAATTAGATGGGGAAAAATCTATTGGTTGCAAATAGATTTACAAGAGGAAACTAGATCAAGCCGGTAAGGTACAGACCTATAAGACTAGACTTTTGGCAAAAGGGTTTACTCAAAGAGAGTGGGTAGATTACGAAGAAATAAACTCTCTGGTTGCCATGATTAAGTTGATTAGAATGCTCTTGTCCATTGTGGCCTTTTATAATTATGAGATATGGCAAATAGACGTCAAGGCAGCCTTTCTAAATGACTATCTTGAAGAAAGTATCTACTGTTGGGTTGTATGTCCTAAAACTTGCAGTTTGTAGAGTTAAACATTTTCTATTATCAATAAAGATGTTATGCAACATTTCTTCAATAAAGTTGTTATTGAATTTGTAAATTTCACTTTTAAAGACTAAATCCAATAAATTAAGATTCATGGCTATTATATAGGTACTTGAACTTAAGTGGATCAGGTTCGAGTAAATAGTCAAAATGATCTATAGTATACGAATAAGGTTGGGTGCCTTATTCTGGTAACATTATCGGATGTGGCCCACTATGTAGCTATTACAAGGAGTTGTAAAGTGCTACAAACGAAGTGATCCCGATTCATTCATGTGGTGAAATGAGGAGTGGTGGTTTCCTGTGCAATGAGTTTGCATGAGATCGGACAAAGAAATAAATCACTCTTACTTTATAACGTTGTTTACTGTTTAAGATTGACTATTTCATAGCGATGACCTAGGTAACTTGACCTTAGTTCTGAGCTAACTATGAACTTCTGTTTATTCGGGATTATCCTTAGATTTGCATAAGTGAGGGTTGGATCAACAACGTCAGCTCAATAAGCCTCCCATTTCAAGGGTAAGACTGGGCAGATAGTTGGGGACATAGGGTGTAAGATGGAATTCACGCCTACCCGATTTAAGGATAGGAGGAAGGTTGTTCTCTTAAGTGTTGAATCTAGGTCTTGAACAATGAGCCCCACCCTCTCATTGGCCCGAGAGGGATCCAGTTTAGTGATTGGATCACAAACCAATTATTCATTAGAGGATCAGTAAAACTTAAGAAGCAAGACGTAATTTCGGGGGTAAAACAACATTTGACTCAGCCGTTATTACGAACAACCTATGAAGGGTCGACTTATTGATGATGGTTAAATCAAGTGGACACGAATATATCTACAATGAGAAGAATGCAACTATCAAGCTATAGTGGTGTGACTCGATAGTTAACAAATATTGACTAATTCGGTCTAAAGAATTTTAGCCAATTAATCTCAAATTGTTGGAGCTCATGATCTGTAGGTCCATAAGATCCCTCTACTAGCTCGTAAAACACGAACACCTTGAATTAATAAATTGAGTGAATTAGAATGATATCAATTTGAAGTGTTCGAATTGAATTTCAATTTGAAATGTTCAAATTGAATTTAGGGTTTGAATTTGAATAGTTCAAATTCAAATTAGGGTTTGTATAATCATATTTGATATAATTAATTAACGTTTAATTTATCGAAATTAAATAAAATTGGAGAGTTTATAATATTTAAATGTTGATTTACATGAATAGGATTTATGTTTAAAATTAGTTGTGTGATTAATTTAATATTTGATATTAAATTAATATTTAATTAACTAAATATGTTTAATTAATTAAAATAAAATTAATTTGAAAATTTGAAAATTTTGAGATATTGGGTTTCAAAATTTTGAATTTAATTAATTTAGAATTAATTAAATTAGATTTTAGTTAATTTTGGAATTAATTAAAATTAGAAATTAAGTTGTTAGTTAAAACATCCAAACTCCTCTTGATAGGAGGTGGATTCTTCCAATTCACACACATTGCCCATTAATTCCATGCATTTGAAGTGGTATCAACTGGTCTCTTGAGTGCCTGCATGAAAAGAAATGATAAGACTCTTCAATTTTGAGATTGAATGTGAAAAGAATCTGTTGAAAACTAGTTTTTGTAGAAATTGTTTTTCCCTCTCTTCAAACTCACACCAAAACCTTCACAAATTCAACCCAATTATGAGTTTCACCACTCAAATTCAAGGCTGAGAATAGTAGAGAAGATCTCTTGGTGGTCCACGACTTCAATTGGAGAAGATTGCAACTCAAATTCGTGTTTGAAGAGGATATTCAAAGGTATGTGTTGGAACCCTCTTAATACCCTATGATCATGCTTGTTTTGATGTCAAAATTAAGAAATTAGAATGCTTAATGATCCTGTTTTCTTCTGCTACATGGTTCTGTATTCCAACAATTAGTATCAGAGCATCATTTAAGCATTCAATTCGAGTTAATTTTGGCTTGGTAGGTGTTTTTCATAAGTTGTATGAAAATGGTAAACTGATATGTTTTTTTAAGTTTTGGTATTGAATTCTCTTCAATTATGTTTTAATTCTTGTAATTAGCTTTTGACTGATGAGCTTTAATGTGTGATTAAGTGCCTGTAATTCAATTGGAGTCATTAGAGTTGAAATTAGATTGTAATTAAAGAAAGAAGTGAAGAAGGTCGAGCAGCAGAAACTGGTTTTTCAACCACTGCCTTATACTTGAAACAATGTCATACTCAATGCTCGATGGCATACTTGATGCTCATGCTCAATGGCATACTCGATGGACGATGCCATACTCGATGCTCGATGGCATGTACTTGATGCTCATGGTCGATGGCATATTCGATGCTCAATGGCATGTACTTGATGCTCATGCTCGATGCCATACTCGATGTTCGATGGCATACTCAATGCTCTATGGCATACTCGATGCATGATGCCATACTTGATGATCAATGGCATACTTGATGCTCATGCTTGATGGTATACTCGATGCTCGATGGCATAATTGATACTCGTGCTCGATGGTACTCGATGGTTTTTTTCTCGGTTCAGCCCAATCTTGAGCATTAGAGGTCTGGTTCGAGAGGTTCAGGTTTGGTTCAGGGCAGTTCAAGCAATCCAGAAGTGTTTTGAGCCAATTTTGGTTATTATTGTAATAATTAGACCTTTGTTTGCTTGAGAATGCCAAAACTAAACCATATCAGTTTGTGTTTAATTATTTATGCATGTGATGTATGTTATAATTAAATAAATCTTGTATGTGCATATAGTATGTCATGTAGATTTAAAATCCCACCATAGGAAGCATGTTATATGCATTAAAAGTATGTTATAAGATGTTATAATATATATATTATGCATGTTTAGGGTTTCAATTATTTTAATATAAGTATTATATTAAATCATGAGATATTTGATGTATGTTATGGATGCAAAAGCATGTCTAAAGTTTTTTAAGTTGTTATAAAATTGGATTAGACATTAAAATCCCTAACAAAGATAAGTTATATGCTCATGTAGGTTAACCATTTGTTTTAATAGTTAAAATAAATTGTTTTCCTATAAAATTTGGGAAACAATTTCAATCGGTATATAATCCTGTCTAAGGCTGGGGGTATTTAAGTTGACGGTCTATGGAACACCTCCTATCTACGGATTATGGCTAAATAGTTGAGTGTTGTTAACCAGTTTTATGAGCAATACGTAAGTGGTGTAAGGTTTTAAAACTGGTTTATCATCTAGATATTGTAGGTTAAATCCAAATATAAACATGATACTTGGATAAACACCTAGACTAAGATTATTTAATTAGCCGGAACAAACTTGAGTAAAAGTATACCCAAACAAATGTTAAAACACTTCAGTGGGAGTTTAATAGCATATATGATATGTTATTAGAACACTTCAGTTGAAATTTAATAACGTATATGATATGTTATTAGAATGCTTCAGTGAGAGATTAATAACATATACGATATATTATTTTTTGCTCTCGTGTCCCTAAGAGTTCATAATCGAGATTCATGTTTCGCTTTGTGTCACCCTGGGAATGACCTCCATTCGGAAAGTGTTTGCATGAATCAAGATCTAGATGAATAGGGGAAGTTATTCATAGTAAAATCAAATACATGATGTTTTTATTTTAATTCTCACATCCCTAAAGAGTTCACACCATGAGGTTCATGCAACGCTTCGTGTCGATTATACCTTGACTGCTCCATTCGAAAAGTGTTTATATGAGTCAAGATCAAGGTGAACAAGGGAAAGTTGTTCATTGTAAAATTAAATATGTGATATATTGATTTCAACTCTTACATCCCTAGAAAGTTCAGACCATGAGGTCTATACAACGCTTTGTGTCGATTATACCTCGACTGCTCCATTTGGAAAGTGTTTGTATGGGTTAAGAACAAGGTGAATGGGGGAAATAGTTCATAGTAAGTGAGTGAAGAAAATGTGTCAACATATCCTACGGTTCTTTCCATTAGTTTAAACCATGAGATTCCTATGTTGCGCCTGCTGTCATTTTTAGGCGGCACTAGCTAGTCGTTCACCGCGACGATCCCTTCGAAGGGTTGTAACATAGGATTCAGAACAACCCAAACTTCATAAATGGATAGGATTTCTTAAGTCCATTCCCAACCTTAACTCTCCAATTCGGTAGCATTGTTGGGACCGACCTTTGAAGTCTAAAAATGGAGGGTTACACTTACAGAATTACTAAGTGTTAGTAGTTTTTTACTGAAAATGGTAGCTAAATGACTATAGAAATAAGAGTTATTCTGGAGATAGTATTTAGTCAAGAATGTCTTGCTTTAGTGAAGGAATATTTGACTGCCCCTCGGTAGCACTTATTCTGACTCATTATAGTATCGTTGCAAATAAATAATGATAATGGGTATATTATTACTTTTTGCTAACATTCGAGTTGGATTTAGTTGCAATTTACTAATAAGAATATATTTAAACTTTCAACATGTCGAATTCTTCTAAAATACTCGCTTCCACTTAAATTAATGATAATAACAATTAAACATGAAAATTACTAGCAAATGATGATTCAAAACAAGTTTTAACAGAGGATTGTTCTCTATCTCCCAACTCATCTAAAGTTTTAAATTATATAGATGAGAATGCAAAATTCGAATGACAGAGTAAATGTTATTTACTAGTTATCAAAATATGTTTAGTGGAAAATGATAAAAAAAAAAAAAAAAAAAACTGGATAATAGATTCAAGTGCCGCTAATCATATCTGTATTTTCTCTCAGGAAACTAGTTCCTGGAGACAACTTACAGAAGGCGAAGCAACCTTTAAGATAGGGACCAGGGAGGTTGTTTCAGCTAAAGCAGTGGGAGATAGGAAGTTATTTATAGGAGATAGGTACATTTTACTTGAAAATGTTTATTACATTCCTTCTATGAAATTATAAAGTTTCTTTTGAAAATAAAGAAGTGTTCATTATTTCGAAAGATATTAATATTAGTTTGCAAAATTAAAAAATAACTTGTACATGTTAAAACTGACTGAGGTAAAAGTCGCTTTAAACATAGAGATGTTTAAAACAACTGAGACTCAAAATAAGAAAAGGAAAATTTCTCCAAATGCCTATCTTTGGCACTTGAGACTTGGTCACATCAATCTCAATAGGATTGAGATATTGGTTAAGCACGGTCATCTAAATTAGTTAGAAGACAGATCATTACTGCCGTGTGAATCTTGTCTTTAGGGTAAAATAACTAAAATATATTTTTCTGGAAAAGGTCTTAGGTCAAAGAACCCTTGAAGCTGGTACATTCAGACCTTTGTGGTCCAAGGAATGTTAAAGCTAAAAGAGGGTATGAATATTTCATCAGCTTCGTTGATGACTATTCAAGGTATGGTCATATTTACCTAATGTATCATAAGTCCGAAACATATGAAAAGTTCAAGGAATATAAGGTTGAGGTTGAGAACCAATTAGGTAAAAGGCTTAAAACACTTCGATCAGATCGAGAGGGTGAGTATATGGACTTGAAATTCTAGGACTATTTGATAGAACACAGAATCCAATCACAACTCACAGCATCTGGCACTCCTCAACAAAATGGTGTGGCAGAAAGGAGAAATAGAACCTTATTAGACATGGTTCGTTCTATAATGAGTTATGCTTAGTTGCCAAGTTCTTTTTAGGGTTATGTAGTTCATACTGTAGTATATATTTTGAACATGGTTCCTTCGAAAAGTGTTTCTGAAACATCTTACGAGCTATAGAGAGGACGTAAAGGTAGTTTACATCATTTTAGGATCTGGGGATGTCCAACACATGTGTTGGTGCAAAATCCTAAGAAGTGAACGCCATTCAAAGGTATGCCTATTTATAGGTTACCCTGATGAGACAAAAGGTGATTTCTTTTATGGTCCTCAAGAAGATAAGATATTTGTATCGACAAATATAAATTTCCTAGAGGAAGACCACATTCAAAATTATCAACCTCGTAATAGGCTGGTAATAGATGAAATGACCAGAGAAACGACAAATGCATTAACAAGAGTTGTAGATCGCACAAGTCCATCAACAAAAGTTGTTGATGAAACTGTATTTCACATCCTTCTAAGGAGTTGAGAATGCCTCGACGTAATGTGAGGGTTATACAATAGTCTGACCAGTATATGGGTTTAACTGAAACACAAGTCATCATACCAGATGATGGCTTAGAGGATCCATTAACTTTTAAACAATCAATGGAAGATGTGGATAAGGACCAGTGGATTAAAGTCATGGACCATGAAACGGAGTCAATGTACTTCAATTCAGTCTGGGACGTTGTAGATCAACCAGAAAGAGTAAAACCCATCAGCTGCAAGCGGATCTACAAGAAAAAATGAGACCAAGCTGGAAAGGTACAGACTTACAAAGCTAGGCTTGTGACAAAAGGTTTACCCGAAGAGATGGGGTAGACTATGAAGAAACCTTCTCTCCGGTTGCCATGATAAAGTCCATTAGAATACTTTTGTCCATAGTTGCATTTTATGATTATGAAATCTGGCAAATGGATGTCAAGACATCCTTCCTAAGTGGCTATTTTGAGGAGAGTATCTATATGTCTCAACTAGAAGGGATTATTGAACAGGGTCAAGAGCAAAAGGTTTATAAGCTTAATTGATCCATTTATGGATTGAAACAAGCGTCTCGATCCTGTAATATAAGATTTGACACTGCGATCAAATCTTATGGCTTTGAAAATGTTTACGAACCTTGTGCTTACAAGAAAATCGTTAACAAAATTTTTGCTTTTCTGGTTATGTATGTTAATGATATTCTACTCATAGGAAATGAAGTAGAATTTCTGGCTAATGTCAAGAGATGGCTTGCTACACAATTCCAAATGAAATATTTGGATAAAGCACAATATGTTCTTGGGATCCAAATAGTTCAGAACCGAAAGAATAGAACTTTAGCATTATCTCAGGCATCTTATATAGACAATATGTTGTCTAGATATAAAATGAAAACTTCCAAGAAAGGAATGTTTCCTTTCAGACATAGAATTCATCTGTCTAAGCAACAAAGTCCTAAGAAGCCTCAAGAAGTTGAGGTTATGAAACGAATTCCATATGCATCATGTAGGATTGTATCAGCAATAGCGGAAGCACAAGGATCATCTAAGTACTCTAATTTACTAATTTTGGCAAAATATAAAACATGCTCTTGCAGAAAACAAGTGAGTTTCAAGACATACCTCTTGTAGAACTTCTTCAAAGATTTTTCTCCAGCTGCTATCTTTTCCTAATCTTGTTGTAGACCACCTCAAGATATTTCCCACTATTTTCTTGGTGCTCTAGATTGAGTTGTGGGACTGAAAACAAGCTTGAATCAAGGGATGAAGAAGAAAAGCTCACAGCAGTAATCTTGATGAAGAACCCCTTCTTCAACTCGAATTTTCTCTAAAATTCTCTATAGATTACATGCCCAATTTTCACTCTAATCTCTTCATTATATTGCAAATCAACATGCAAAGGAGAGAGTTGCATGAGATGCAATTCATGCTAGGAGAAGACAAGACAAAGAAGATGCTATTTGTGTGAGCAACTTAAGTGATGGATAAAGGAAAACCCAATTTTTCCATTTTGTGTTTTGCTTTTCTAAATTTCCAATTTTATCATAAAATCAAAAATGATTTTATAAAATCTATTTTGATTCTAAAACTGAAAAAATTAATTAATTTCATAAACTAATTATTAAATAAACTAAATTAATTTAATATCAAATATTAAATTAATTTTAACACATATCCATCTTTATATATTTAAATCATTTTTAAATATATAAATTCTCTTATTCTGCTTAATTCTCGAATTAAACATGTAATTATATCTCATATAATTAATAATTCCCTTAATTCTAATTTGAACGTTTCAAGTTAACTTATCACACTATTTTAGAGCTAGTCCGTTACGAGCTAGTAGAGGGACCTTGTGGACCTACAGATCATGGGCTCCAACGATCTGAGATTAATTGGCTAAACTCATTAGACCATATTAATCTCCATTTGTTAACTAATGGGTCACTCCACTAAAGCCCATAGTTGCACTCCCCTCACTATAGGTATATTATGTCCACATGATTTAACCATAATCAGCAAGTTGACCCTTCACAGGTTGTTCATAATAACGGCTGGGTCAAATATTTGTTTTACCTCTGCGATTACGTCTTATTCCTCAAGTCCCTATTAATCCTCTAATGAACAACTGATTTGTGATCCAATCACTAAACCAAACTCTCTTAGCCCAGTGAGAGGGTGAGGCCCTTGTTCAAGACCTGGATTCAGTACTTGAGAGAACAACCTTTCTCTTATTCCTAAATAGGGTAACATGAACTTCGTCTTGCACCCTATGTCACCAGTTATCTATCCAATCTTACCACTAAAATGGGAGTCTTATTGAGTCGGCGCTATTGAGCCAACCATCACTATGCAAATCTAAGGGCAATCCTGAATAAACAGGAGTTCATAGTTAGCTCAAGATTAAGATCGAGTTACCTAGGTCATCAAGGTGAAATAGTCAGTCTCAGTAAACAGCGTTATAAAGTAAGAGTGACTTATTTCTTGGTCTGATCTTATGCAAACTCATTGCATAGGACGCCCCCACTCCTCATGTCATAATATGTACGAATTAGGATCACGTCATATATAGCACTTTACAACTCTTTGTAACAACTACAAAGTAGGTCGTATCCAAAGGTGTTACCAGAATAAGGTACCCAACCTTACTCATGTACCATAGATCAGTTTGACTATTTACTCGAACTTAATCCACTTTTATGTCTCCATATAAAGTTCAAGTACTCATACAATAGTCATAGGTCTTAGTTTATTTGATTTATACTTTCATACAATTTATGAAATCAATAATAAGTATATTGATTATAGAATATGTATAATTTTAAAAACTGCGAGTTTTAGGATATAAAACCTAACACATCAGCAGTAGGAAGCTTAATGTATGCCATGTTGTGTACTTGTCTCGAAATATGCCATACAGTTGGAATAGTCAACAGATCTCAGTTCAATCTAGGATATGATCATTAGACTGTCGTTAAGAACATCATTAAGTATTTTCAGAGAATGAGGAATTATATGCTTGTGTATGGTGCTAAGGATCTGATCCTTAATGGACACACTAATTCTGACTTCCAAATCGATATTGATTCAAGGAAAACTTCAGGGTCAGTATTCACTCTGAATGGAGGAGTAGTAGTGTGAAGAAGTATCAAGCAAAGTAGTATTGTTGACTCCACAATGGAAGCTGAGTATGTAGCTATAAGTGAAGCAGCAAAAGAAGCAGTAGGCTCATTAAATTCCTGGCCGATTTGGAAGTAGTTCCAAATATGCACCTGCCGGTCACCCTATATTGTGATAACAATGGATCACTTGAAAAATCAAAGGAACCTGGAAGCCATAAATGTGGAAAGCACATCAAACGAAAGTACTATCTCATCAGGAAGATTGTACATAGAGAAGACGTGATTGTCATGTAAATAGCCTCACAAGACAACTTAGCTGATCCATTTACAACGGCCCTTTTGGCTAAAGTGTTTGAGGGTCATCTAGTGGGACTAGAACTACGAGATACTTAGAACTAGGGCCCGTGGAAGAAATAGTGGGTATCTAATGCCCTAGTTTATTGTATGTATTCATTTTGTTTTCTCTCATTGAACTCAACATTGTATATATTTATCCACTGGAGTTTTAGTCCAAATGGGAGTTTGTTGGGTTGTATGTCCTAAAACTCGCAGTTTGTAGAGTTAAAAATTTTCTATTATCAATAAAGATGTTATTCAAGATTTCTTCAATAAAGTTGTTATTGAATTTGTAATTTGTACTTGTAAAAGCTAAATCCAATAAACTAAGATCCATGGTTGTTATATGAGTACTTGAACTTTATGTGGAGATATAAAAATGGATCAGGTTCGAGTAAATAATCAAAATGATCTATAGTATACGAATAATATTGGGTGCCTTATTCTGGTAACACTATCGAATGCGACCCACTCCGTAGTTGTTACAAGGAGTTGTAAAGTGCTACAAACGAAGTGATCCTGATTCGTTCATGTGGTGACATGAGGAGTGAGAGCATTCTGTGCAATGAGTTTGCATAAGATCAGACCAAGAAATAAGTCACTCTTACTTTATAACATTGTTTACTGTTTAAGACTGACTATTTTATAGCGATGACCTAGGTAACTTGATCTTAATCTTAAGCTAACTATGAACTCCTGTTTATTCAGAATTATCCTTAAATTTGCATAGGTGAGGGTTAGCTCAACAACGTTGGCTCAATAAGACTCCCATTTCAAGGGTAAGACCGAGTAGATAGCTAGAGACATAGAGTACAAGATGAAATTCACGCCTACCCGATTTAGGGATAGGAGGAAGGTTGTTCTCTTAAGTGCTGAATCCAGATCTTGAACAATGGACCCTATCATCTTATTGGCCCGAGAAGGATCCAGTTTAGTGATTGGATCACAAACCAATTATTCATTAGAAGATCAGTGGAACCTAAGGAGCAAGACGTAATTTCGAGGGTAAAACAGCATTTAACCCAACCGTTTGACGAACAACCTGTGAAGGGTCAACTTACTAATTATGGTTAAATCAAGTTAACATAAATATATCTACAGTGAGGAGAGTGCAACTATCAAGCTATAGTGGTGTGACTCGATAGTTAACGAATATTGATTGATTCGATCTAAAGAGTTTTAGTTAATTAATCTCAAATCGTTGGAGCTCATGATCTGTAAGTCCATAAGGTCCATGTACTAGCTCGTAAAACACGAAAACCTTGAATTAATAAATTGAGTGAATTTGGAATGATATCAATTTGAAGTGTTCAAATTGAATTTCAACTTAAAATGTTCAAATTGAATTTGGGGTTTGAATTTGAATAGTTCAAATTCAAATTAGGGTTTGTATAATCATATTTGATATAATTAATTAACGTTTAATTTATCGAAATTAAATGAAATTAGAGAGTTTATAATATTTAAATGTTGATTTACATGAATAGGATTCATGTTTAAAATTAGGTGTGTGATTAATGTAATATTTGATCTTAAATTATTATTTAATTAAATAAATATGTTTAATTAATTAAAATAAAATAAATTTTCAATTTGAGAATTTTGAGATATTGGGTTTCAAAATTTTGAAATTAATTAATTTAGAATTAATTAAATTAGATTTTAGTTAATTTTGGAATTAATTAAAATAAAATTAACTAAAATTGGAAATTAAGTTGTTAGTGGAAACATCCAAAATTCTCTTGATGGGTGGTGGATTCTTCTAATTCACACACATTGTCCATTAATTTCATGCATTTGAAGTGGCATCAACTGGTCTCTTGAGTGCCTGCATGAAAGGAAATGATAAAACTCTTCAATTTTGAGATTGAATATGAAAAGAAACTGCTGAAAAACTAGTTTCTGTAGAAATTTTTTTTCCCTCTCTTCAAACCCACACCAAAAACTTCAAAAATTCAGCCTAATTGTGAGTCCCACCACTCAAATTTAAGGCTAGTAATATTAGAGAAGATCTCTTGGTGGTCCACGACTTCAATTGGAGAAGATTGCAGCTCAAATTTGTGTTTGAAGAGGATCTTCAAAAGTATGTATTGAAACCCTCTTAATACCCTATAAACATGCTTATTTTGATGTCAAAGTTAAGGAATTAGAATGCTTAATGATCATATTTTCTTCTACTGCATGGTTTTGTATTCCAGCATCTGTATGTCTCAATCAGAGGGGTTTATTAAACAGGGTAAGAGCAAAAGGTTTGCAAGCTAAAGCGATCCATTTATGGATTGAAACAAACATCTAGATCCTGGAATATAGATTTTGTAGGATTGTATCAATAGTGGCGGAAGCATAAGGATCATCTAAGCACTCGAATTCACTAATTTTGGCAAAATATAAAGCATGCTTTTGTAGAAACAAGTGAGTTTCAAGACATACCTCTTGTAGAACTTCTTCAAAACTCCTTCACCAGCTGCTATCTTCTCCAAATCTTGTTCTAGACCACCTCAAGATCTTCCCCACTATTCTCTTGGTGCTCTAGATTGAGTTATGGGACTCAAAACAAGCTTGAATCAAGGGTAGAAAGAGAAATGCTCACTGTAGAAAACTAGCTGAAGAACTCTTTCTTCATACCAAAATTTCTCTCAAAATCTCTATGGATTGCATGCTCGATTTTCACTCCAATCTCTTCATTATATTGTAGATCAACATGCAAAGAAAAAAGTTGCATGAGTTGCGGCTCATGCTTGGAGAAGACAAGGCCAAAGCAAATGCTTCATGTGTGAACAACTACAAAGATGGATAATCGAAAAACTCTTTTTTCTATTTAGTGTTTTGTTGTTGTTTTTTTTCTTTTCAATTTTATCATAAAATCAAATTTTGATTTAAAAAAAAAAATAAAAAATAATTAATTTTATAAATTAATTATTAAATAAAACTTAATAATTTAATATCAAATATTAAATTAATTTTAACACATATCCATCTTTATATATTTAAATCATATTTAAATATATAAGTTCTCCTATTCTATTTAATTCTAAAATTAAACATGTAATTATATCTCATATAATTACTAATTCCCTTAATTCTAATTTGAACGTTTCAAGTTAACTTACCACGCTATTCTAGAGCTAATCCGTTACGAGCTAGTAGGGGGACCTCACGTATCTACAGATCATGGGCTCTAACAATCTGAGATTAATTGGCTAAACTCATTAGACTAAATTAATCCCCATTCGTTAACTAATAAGTTACTCCACTAAAGCCCATAGTTGCACTCCCCTCATTGTAGACATATTATGTCGACATGATTTAACTATAATTAGCAAGTCGACCCTTTATAGGTTGTTCGTAATAACGGCTGAGTCAAATATTTGTTTTACCCCCAAGATTACGTCTTATTTCTCAAGTCCCTACCGATCCTCTAATGAACAACTGGTTTGTGATCCAATCATTAAACCAAACCCTCTCAGCCCAATGAGAGGGTAGGGCCCCTTGTTCAAGACTTGGATTTAATACTTGAGAGAACAACCTTTCTCCTATCCCTAAATCGGGTAGGCTGAACTCCGTCTTGCACCCTATGACCCCAGCTATCTATTCGGGCTTACCCTTGAAATGGGAGTCTTATTGAGCCAACCCTCAACTATGTAAATCTAAGGAAAATCCCAAAAAAAAATAGGAGTTCATAGTTAGCTCAAGATTAAGATCGAGTTACCTAGGTCATCTAGGTGAAATAGTCAGTCTTAAACAGTAAACAACGTGATAAAGTAAGAGTGACTTATTTCTTGGTCCTAATCTTATGCAAACTCATTGAATGGGACGTCCCCACTCCTCATGTCATAACATGTACGAATTAGGATCACATCATATGTAGCGCTTTACAACTCTTTGTAACAACTACAGAGTAGGGCACATCGAATGGTGTTACCAGAATAAGGTACCTAACCTCATTCATGTACTATAGATCATTTTGACTATTTACTCGAACCCGGTCCACTCTTATGTCTCTACATAAAGTTCAAGTACTCATACAATAGTCATGGGTCTTAGTTTATTGGATTTAGACTTTTGTATAATTTATGAAATCAATAACAAGTATATTGATCATAGAAGTTGTTTATTATTTTACAAACTCCGTGTTTTTAGGACATAAAACCCAACAGTTTGATACTGTGAAATCTTTTGACTTTGAACAGAACGTTGATGAACCTTGTGTTATAAAAAGATTATCAAGAAAACTATAGCTTTTCTAGTATTATATGTTGATGATATTCTACTCATTGGGAATGAGATAGATTTCCTGGTTGTTAAGAGATGGTTGGCATCACAGTTCCAAATGAAAATTTTGGGAGATGCACAATATGTTCTTGGAATCCAAATTGTTCGGAATCGCAAGAATAAAACGTTAGCATTATCTCATGCATCTTATATAGACAAGATGTTGTCTAGATATAAAATAAAAAATTCCAAGAGAGATCTGTTACTTTTTAGACGTAGAACTCATTTGTCTAAGAAACAATGTCCTAAGACACCTCAAGAAGTTGAGGTTATGAAACGAATTCCATATGAATCAGTAGTTAGAAGTTTGATGTATGTCATATTGTGTACATGTCCAGACATTTGCTATGCAGTGGAAATAGTCAGCAGGTTTCAATCTAATCCTGGATATGATCATTGAGCTGCCATTAAGAGCAACCTTAAGTATCTTCAAAGAATGAGGGACTACAAGCTTGTGTATGGTGCTAAGGATCTTATCCTTACTAGATACATTAATTCTGATTTTCAGACTGATGTGGATTCTAGGAAATCTACTTCAAGATCAATATTCACTCTAATTGGAGGAGCATAAATCAAAGTTGTATTGTTGATTCCACCGTGGAAGCGAAGTATGTAGCTACATGTGAAGCAGCGAAAGAAACAGTAATGTTTAGAAAGTTCTTGAATGATTTGAAAGTAGTTCCAAATATGCATCACCCTTTATTGCAATAACAGTGGAGCAGTTGCATATTCTAAAGAACTGAGGAGCTATAAGCATAGGAAGCACATCGAGCGTAAGTACCATCTCATCAAAGAGATGTGATCGTCATACAGATCGCCTTAGAGGACAATTTAGTTGATCCGTTTATGAAGGTTTTCACGGCTAAAGTATTTGAGGGTCACCTAGTGGGACTGGGACTATGGGTTTTATAAATCAATGGCAAGTGGGAGAATTAATAGGTATCTGATGTCCTAGTTTATTGTATTTATATTTATTCTCTCATACTCAACATTGTATATATGATACTCTACTGGAGTTTTAGTCCAAGTGGGAATTTTTTGGGTTGTATCTCCTAAAACTTGTAGTTTTGTGAACATTAAACTTATTCTATTTGCAATGTTATTGAGGTTTATTCAATAAAGTTTTTATTGAATGTATAAATTGCACTTGTAAAGCTTAAATCCAATAAACTAATGAACCCCTGGCTATAGCATGGATACTTGAACATTATGTGGAGACATAAAAGTAGATTAGGCTTTAATATATAGTCAAAACGGTCTATAATTATAAGGATAAAGTTGGATACCTTATCTTGGGGATACTATAGATGTGGCCCATTTTGTATTGGATACAAACGATGTGATCCTGAAATCATTCATGTGAAGACATGTGAGTGAAAACATCCTATGCAAAAGATGTTTGCATAAGACTGGACCACGAAATAGTAACTTTTCTTTATAATACCGTTTACTATTAAAACTGATTATTTCAATCTGATGACCTAAGGTAACTCGATCTTAATCCTGAGTTAACTATGAACTCCTGTTTATTCAAGATTATCCTTTTATACGCATAGGTGAGAGTGACTCAACATCGCTAAGCCTCCCATTTCAAGGATAAGACTGGGTAGATAGTTGATGACATAGTCTTGCAAGATCAAATTTGCTCCGACCCGATTTCAGGGTTAGCAGATAAGTTGTTCCCTTAAGTACTGACTCCTAGTCTTGAACAAGGGGCCCCACTCTCTCTATGACTAAGAGGGGCTCGATTTATTGGTAGGATCATAAACCAATTGTTCATTAGTGGATCAGTAAAGACTTAAGAAGCAAGATGTATTATAAAGGTAAAATGATAATTGTGACCCAACTGTTAATACAAACAACTTGTGAAGAATTGACTTACTAATCATGGTTAAATCAAATGAATAGAAATATATCTATAGTGAAAAGAGTGCAGCTACTAGACTTTAATGGAGTGACTCTGTAGTTAACGAATGTTGATTAATTTAGTTAAAAAAATTTAGCCAATTAATCTCGGATCGTTAGAGCACATGATTTGTATGTCCATTAGGTCCCCCTACTAGCTCAAAAATGGATTAAATCTTAGAATAGTGTGATGAGAAAATTTGAAATATTCAAATTCGGTTTGAAGGAATTATTAATTATATATGATATAATTATATGTTTAATTATCGAACTAAATGAATTTAGAGTACCGAAAAATATTTAAATATGATTTAAGTATTAAATACATGAATATGGATTCATGTTTGGAATAGGTGGCGTGTTAATATTAAATATTAAATTAATTAATTAATTAAATTATTTATTTATTTATTTATATTTTATTTTATTTTATTTGAAATAAATATATTTCAAATTAATTATTTGGAATAAATATATTTCAAATTAATTATTTGGAATAAATATATTTCAAATTAATTATTCGAATTAATTTTATTTAAAATTAATTTTAAAAGAATTTGGTTTAAATTAATTAAGTGAATTAATTTGAAAAAAAAAATCATTTTAAAATTGATTCTATTGAAAATCATTTTTAATTAGAAAAAAATCCTTTTAGTGGATTTATCCAACTTACAATACCTTGCATCCACTCACTATGTTAAGTCATAGTATCAATCTAACATGTAATAAGATTGCATATCAAATTTGATTAAATATGTATTTAACTAGCTAGAAAATGATTCATGCAATTATTCCCTCTAGGTTTTGGACACCAAAACTGAAAATTTCTCTAAATTCCTTCAAATTCAACCTCATTTCGGATCTCACAATCCAATATAAGTATCAAGAGAATAGTAAGAAAGATCTTGAGATGGTGTACAAGCATTAGAGTGAAGAATTGAGCGGTAGATTGGAGCTTTGGAGGAGATTCTTCGAAGGTAAATTTTTGAAACCCTAAGTTGTATTTCTAACCTTGCATGCTTGTTAGCTTAAATTAATATAGTTAGAGTGCTTACGATCCTGTTTTCTTTCACATGTTGATTATCAACACCATACAAAATGTCACTATCTATTAATGATAGACAATGATATACATTAATTGATTTCTATCAATGTCAAGAATAGACACCAGTAGATGTCTATCAATATCTATCATCTATATTATTTGTAAATAAATTAGCTCACTTTTCTATATTTCAAAATAGCCATTCATATTATTATTATTATTTGTAATATTGTATAAGCTATAATACATGATATTATACATATTGTTATGTGATATTGTTGATATGTTACTGATATTTTTTCAAAATTTATTGATACGTATTATACTTTTGGTACATATTTGATATATTATTGATATATTTAAAAGTTGTTTGATATATGGTGATATATATGGAATGTTGAATGTTGTTAGATATACTATTGATACACTTATGTCTTACTTCAATATTTACTAATTGGATGTTTGATACACTCATATTTTATATCTGATTTATTGCTGATACACTTAGAATATCATGCTTATAAAATGAAACACGCATATTTTACTTCAAAATAAGTTATTCATTGAATGTTGATTATTGTTAGATATATTGTTGATACATTTAGAATGTTGATTGTTGTTAGATATATTGCTAATACATTAATGTCATTGATATCTGGTACACTCACATCTTATATTTGACTGCATATACACTTGAAAGATCATGATTCATATTTATAAAATGAAACATACATGCTTTATTGATATACTCTCTTTTAGGTACAACAATTATGTGATTGATGTACTTTTATATTTTGATATTAAATATATAAGCTTATTGATACACTTTGATATGGTGTATATCAGCTTACTGATGCACTTTGGTTGTAAAACATGTAAAGGTTCATTTTAGTTAGTTTAGTTAAGATATTAATTATGTGGATGGTACACTTTAAATATTTTTTTTTTTTTTAAGGATGAGGTTTGAACTTAAAAGTAATAAAGTAAAATAGAAATTCGAGTACAAATTGATTTGAGATTTTTACATAAATAATCATCAAATGTATTTTCTTGTGTATTGTTTCAATGAAAGATTTTTGTAATTTCTGTGGACAGATTACCCTTTTTTTTAAATTTTCATGCATAATTGTTTTTTTTTGTATAATTATTCCTTTTTTTTATTTTCGTTTTTCCTCAATAGGTTAATGATGGAGAGAGAAACTGCATTTATTACGGAGAGAAAAAACGTATTTAATATGTTTTTTTAACATTTTCAAATGGAGAGAAAATTTGAAAATTTTCCTTTATTTAATTTAACTAGAGAGAGAAAATGCATTTAATGATATTTTATTTTTTATTTTCGTTGGTTTCACGTATTGTTTTTTTAATGGATTCATGGTCATTTAAAATATATTTCAGAATATTTTGTTAGATATTTAAAAATATTCTAACACATATATGAAAAATACCACAATATATATATTAGAGATTGATTCAATTCTTGACATAAATCACCATTTCTTTTTTTATGTTGATATTTTATATTATGTGATTGATTCATGTTTGTTCCCTTGTACATGTAATATATTTCATTGTTTATTTGGAAACATTCTAAAAAATTTATGAAATATATTGGTAAATATATTTTATATCTACTCAAATTTTCATGGTTATTTTTAAATATACCTTAGAACTCAAATACTTTTTGATATGTATGTCAATATATTTTATTGTTTATTCGATGTATATATCTCAAGTATTATGATATATATGCACTTCTATTTAGGTATTGATATTTTGTTGCTTTGGTATGTATATCTCTATATCTTCGAACATCATTTTAGATGTTTGCAAATATTCAAACCAATATATGAAATATACTAGTAAAATGGTAAAATATTTTTCAATATACCAACATATTTTTAAATATACTAGTAAAATGATGTTATATATATATATACCATAGTTTAGATTTATGGTTATTTTCAAAAATATGTTAGAACATTTGCCTCAAATGTTTGCAAATATTGTAAACAATATATGAAATATACTAGTAAGATTAGAAACGAATATATATAAATCACAAATGAATTTATGTTCAATATATATTAGTGTATTTATCATAATAAAGAAAGTCTCAATAAAAAATCAAAGATATATATCATAGTATATATCGAAAAATCACCTTATATATTGAAAAAGAATATATATATCACAATACATATAAAAAAAACCACCCTATATATTGAAAACGAAAAATCATCATACGATAGTATATATATATATATATATATATATATATATATATAAAACCCATATGACAGTATATATCATAGTATATATAAAAAAAACCACAATATATACCACTGTCGACCATCATCATCTAGAACCCCGAGCAAATGGTTCATCCCGTGTTGGATCTGTTCGCCCCACGCTGGAAAATAACTCCACGTCGAATTTGCTCGCCTAGGCCGAAAAAATTATCCCACGCTAAATCTCCTAGCCCGACATCGTAAAAACGCCCCGCGCCAGATCTGCTCGCCACATGCCAAAGATGTGTCAGATCTACTCGCCCTGCATTGAAAGATTCGCTCTACGTGCCAAATCTGAGGAAGAAGGCGATGACTAAATCTTGGTAGGTGCGTCATCGATGATGACAAGATGGATAGACGGAGGGAGGTGACAACGATGGCAAGGTGGACCGACGGTGGGAGGTGGCGACGGTGGCAAGGTAGATGGAGAGAGAGACAGCGATGGAAAGATGAGAGAGAGTTTTGAGAGAGAAATTGAAGAAGATGAAGTACGGGTTGGATATGAGAAGATGAAGTATGGGTTGGATATAAAAAGATGAGAGAGAAATGAAATTATTAAAAAGAAATCATTAACGAAGGTGTGAGATATGAAAAGTTTTTCCAGTTTTGCATGAGAGAAAAATGAAATTATTAAAAAGAAATTGTTTATGAAGATGAATGGGATATAAAAAGTTTTTCCACTTTTGTATTATTTTTAATGTTTGGAGGGTTAAATAATAAAAGATCACTTATTTTTTTTAAATATAAAGTTCAATAATGTGACATTTATGAAAAAAAATGAAAAGTTCAATATATAAGTGTAATATTGGGTTATAATTAAGACTATATGTATAAAAATTCCAATTGATTTCTAATATTTTGGAAAGGAGAGTAAATGAAAATTGAACTCGAAAATCTTTAGCAGTGTAATATACATTGATTACTCTAAACTTGATATAATGATATAACCATTAATATCTTATCTAAAACCAAAAAAATCAGAAAAATGGAACGATTTTTCATGACCTATATTAAATAAACGACCACCAAATTGAACAAAAACCCTTCAACTAAAACAAAAAAAAACCCACCTGTTATTGACTTGATTCCAATTTGTCTTCAAAACTTTCCTATAATTAAAGGTGATTTTGAATTTTGAATTTTTAAAATTAGAGGAAGAATTTTGAGAAAATATCGTGATTTGAACTTTGGTTGCAAAAAGTTAATATTTATACTATACTATATTAATGATTTCGGCCTTTCAGATTTCAAAATCACCAAATTTTGTATACTCTAAATCAATTTCGTTTATTTGCCAACCATAACTACTTTCAGGTTAAGTAATTTTGGTAATAACAAAAGTGATTAATAATTATAGTCATGTCAAAATCACTCCTACCATGTAGTCTTAATTAGAGATATCTACGAAAATTTCATTCTTCGTCCCCATCCTCGTCCATCTATTCTACTCTTCGTCCCCGCGAATTTCCCTGCGGAGAATGGGACGAAAATTTCTCGTGGGCAAAATTTTCTCGCCATCATTTTTTCTAATAATTTTTTATTTAAATTAAATTTATATTTTTAACAATTTATCCAATACAACTTTCATTTAAATAAAATATTATTAATTTTGGTAATAAAAATAATAATACACATTCAATTGAAAAAAATGTAATTAAAATGCTAAATTCTCATAATTTTTATAAATTAAAATTCAACAATTAGAACGTCTCATCTTAAATATTACAACATCTAAGGAATTAAAGTAATAAAGTCTTAAACTTAAATAATTAAAACTTTCATAATCATCCTAACAAAATCTACAATATTAATATATATATATATATAATTTATATACAGAAGTCGAGACGGGGTGGGGCAGGGATACGAGATCGGGAATATATTCCCTGTTTCTGACCCCAAATTGCAAACGGAAAAAAACATTTCACTCTCCCTTATTTTATGTATATTCGAGAATTCCCTACCCATTCAAGTGGGTCCTCGTGGACTCCGACCCCTTGAATTTTTTTTGACATCTCTAACCTTAATTCATTCCGTTGGTTATAGGTTGACACTCTTTTCTTTTAATTCAAGTGATTAATAATTCGATTGGTTGGCCGTGAGATCAATTTAGGGCTTAATGAACAATGCGAAAAGCAAAACTTATATAACGGCGTCGTTCTGACCTCTGGTCCCACTCTTAAACCCTGAATTTGGTATTTTTCTCTTTCGCCTGAGAAGTCTCTTGAATCGGCCGGAGATGAAGATCCAGCAGCCTGTTCAGGTCGACCTTGGTCATCTCATGGCGCTCAATCCTCACTACAATTTTATCTCCCCGCCGTCCTCCAGGTTAGTCTCTTCTCCCTCCGACAATCTCTTTTTCAAAGCACGTACTACGCGGATTAAGTTCGCATTGTTTCGGAATTTTTTTTCTCTCTGAATTCAATGGGGCTTTTCGTTTGGGTTTCTGGTACTGCCCTTTCGTTTCTGTTGATTGACATCTTTGAACCGAATTGGCTTTGAAGAACAACGCCTTGAATTCTGTTTATTTGATTATTATTGACTATGTGTGTCGATAAATTACTGCAAACATGTTATTGAGAAAATTCGATAATTAGAGAAAACTAGGATGTACTCAATATCTGACCCTACCATCTTTGAGGGTTTTGGTTGTTCAGAATAGGTTAAATCACAAATTTTGTTCCAGTGTGGAGAAAGTTAGAATTTAGTACTGGACTATTTATGACTTATGAGAATAGTCCCCAAAGTTTCATTCAATAATATTCTCGTATCAAACAAAATCCTAAGGACTATTTATGAGGTTTTATCAAGTAGGGACTATTATCGAACGAAACCCTATGAACTATATATGAGGTTTTATCAAGCCAAAGGTATTCCATTTTAATTTTAAAACCATAGTGACTAAATTCTAACTTTTTTTTTAATTGTAGAACCCAATTTGGCCTTTAGAATCAAGTAAATTATTAAACACGTTGGCACATACATATTCATGTTATTTGAAGAGGATCTTTACTGTTTTTGGTTTGTTACTTTTATAATTATAGGGAGGAGTTAGTGAACGAATGTCTACAGAAGGGTACGGAGCTAGTTCAAGCTATTGCGAATGAACTTTTCTTCCTGCCCTCAACTGAAGACAAAGATGGTCCTCTAGTGGAGTTGCCTCCACCTAAAACAAGATTGCCTAGGGGGAAGCATGTAAGCCCTTTAATATTTAATATTTTTGTTTATCTTCTCATTGTCCCTTTTAAACTATGGATGTCTACATTATTGGTTGATGTAACATTTTTCTTGCTTTCCAGCTTCCAAAGCCTAAGCCTCCTACAAAATGGGAACTTTTTGCTAAAAAAAAGGTTGGCCATTTTTGTTCTGCTTTCCTCTGTTTTTATGATGTTCTGTTTTGTCTTAAAATATTCATATTTACAATCATTCAATTGTGTGGCTTGAATTGAATTGAGCTGAAAGGCTGACTTTCTATAAAGGAAAAAACGGGTAAAAAGAGGCATAATCCAGTCAAATACAAAACTTTGGAATTGGGAGTTTCTTGGGTGGAATTTAATTTTAGTACTTTGCAACTTTTGCAGGTATAAATATCATAAAAAGAGGTAAGAATGTGTTTGATAAACAAACTTGTACATGGAAGCGTTGCTATGGTTATGATCGTGCAAATGATGAGAACATTCCCATCCTTGAGTCCAAGATGACTGATGGTATTATTTAATATAACCTTGCATTTTAAGATGAGCCACTTTTCTTTTTATTAGTTATATGCCTTTGTATCTTATCTTTTGTTTTCAAATTTTTGAACACGATAACTTTGACAGAGGTAATTTGTATATTGATTATTTATATTACTGGCACTATCCATGCTCAATTAATAAAAATATCAAAATGCTCATTAAGTATAATGTTTTTTGTTGCAGATCTGGAGGTGGATCCCTTTGCCGAGATGCAAGCAAATAAGAGGAAACAAATTGAGAAGCAAGAAAAGAATCGCTTACAGAATCTGAAACAAGCTGCAAAAGTTGGTGCTTTGCCAAGGTTTTACCATCTTATCACAATTTTTGGACGTTGTTCAATTAATTAGATTATATCTTCTCACTTTGCAGAGACCTCCATTTCCCTTTTCTCCTTCCCGCTGGTACAAGAATATTCTATCATGCTAATGATGCATTTGGGTCGTTAAATTTCATCGATACTGTCCCTTACCACTTCTTGTACCTGTTAAACCCATTGATTTGTATTCGTTTCCGAAGATATCATCGTCTTAAATCCATCTTTTGATTTTCATAATTTTTCTGTTGTATTGTATATAACTAAGTTGACTAAACTTATGCAGCCACGTTCAACTAGCAGCAACTGCTTTGCCCATAATAGGGACACAAGCTGCAACAAAGAAAATGACAAAAGATGAGCTTGGAAATGTGGCTGGAATGGCTGCAACCGCAACGGCTAGTGGTGGAAAATTCGACAAGAAGTTTCCTGGGGAAAAGCTTCCAAAGCATGAAGGGAAATATCGCAAGATTAACTAAATAAACCTTTTCCATGGATTCACCTAAAAAAACACATAACAATCCTTGCCAAAGTGAGCTTTGCTTAGTGGTATTGGCATGACCTCCATCCCTAAATTCGGAGGTTCAATCTCCCACTCTGTAATTATTGTACTAAAAAAACATATAACAATCCTTCTAGGGTTTAATATCCTAAGGTTTCATTGACACCTAAAAGTTATAGGGTTAGACAAGTTGTTCTATGAGATTAGTCGAGGTGTGCGTAAATTAGTCCAAATGCTCACGATATCAAAAAAAGAACATATAACAATCCTTCTCCTTGGTAGGTTGGGGTATATTATGTATATTATATACTATCACAAAGTGAATATTTTGTTCTTCGTTTACGTGCAGTTTTTGCCTGTCGTGGAAGGAACTGGTGTTGGTTCCGAAGAAATGGAGCAAACTGAGAAAGTCCTGAACCGACTAATATCCAAAAATTCACATGAGATACTAAACATCAATAAGGTCTTTTTATATTTTAGTTCTTTGTTGAAATTAACCAACATTTTCCTCGTTACTCCATTGAAATTTTTGTCTAATTCCTGAGTATAGGCTGTCAACATGTGCAATGTGAATAGGGAGAAGAGGCCAACTCATGAAGGAAGAAAACCCTCGTCGTCAAGGTCGAGCAAGTTGAAACCAAATAAGAAACTTCAAAAGAAGTCACTGAAGAGAAGGGAAAGGGAAAGGGAAAATGTTATTCTCTATAGACGATAGTATTTTTTTTTTTAATTTTTTATTTTTTAAACACTAGTCTTTAGGGAAAAAAATTTTGCATTTTGCCATTTACCGTATTAGTTTTCTTCTCTATAGAACTAGTATTTTAGGACGTGCTTTGCACGTTTGTTTATTTATTTATTTTATTCAAGTGAATAGTTTATTTTTTGTATATCTAATATTCATTAGAAGATTTTTGAAATAATAATAAGTAATTGTCTATTGCAATTTAAACTAAATAAAAAATCTTAAGGATAGATAGATTACTTTTATAATAATAATAATAGTTTTTCTTATTATTATAATAGATTCTAAACATATTTGTTAAAAAGAAAGGTATTGGAAAAGAAAAATGGACAAAAATGACCTCCTTCCACTATATTTTTTCAAAAAAAGGACACTTGTTTAGAAACTTGTGTTTGTGGATCTCAGGATGATGAAAGTGATGTAAGCGTTAATTACTTTTCTATTCTTTTCAATTTCTTAAAAAAAACTTGTACAATACATTACATAAAAAAGTATTGAATATCTTGATCATTTCTTTTTATCTTTTCGAATTAATTGTGCTAGCTTGTTTATCGATTCCTTTTGTTATATGATCGCATTTCAAATATGTAACTACTTCCCTACTTTTGATTTTGATTATATGATCGCATTTCAAATATGTAACTACTTCCCTACTTTTGATTTTGATGTTTCTAACATTTTTTGTCTAGCATTTTAGAGGTTTTCAGTGATACAAGGCCAAATAAGTTGTTGAATAATCAATAATACTGGCTTTAGTCAGTAACTAAATATTCGAACTCCAACGGTATAAGACTGAATTATGTCTTATGTTAATTTTAAGTAAAGACAACTTTGTATGTTTAATTACTATTGCACCCTTCCCAACTTATTACATGCAGTTACCCACAACAACCCTTCCCAACTTATTACATGCAGTTACCCACAACAAAGAATTAAATAAGTGTTTTAATTACTTTTACCTAGAGATGTCCATGGGATGGGCTTGGGGATGCCATTCCTCACCCCTTTCCCCGCTCCCCATTTCATTTCCCATCCCCGTGAAATTTTCTATGCAGATCGAGTTTCCACAGAGAATTTTCCCTGTTACTTTTTTTTTTTTTTTTTGTAAAAAGCCAGCTAATTTAAATCACTAATATGAACACGTTTTAATTAAATAATTAACTTCATCACTAAATTGTTTATTACGGTTAGTTTTACATGACAATTTGAATTTAAAGATAAATAACTCAAATTTTGACCTAAAAAAGCTAATTACATTTTTTTAGTAGAAAGAAAGAAATATAAATCAAATTATTCACATATATAATTTAAATTTAAATATTCAATTTAAACATATTCATTATCTTTCTCAATAAATAATCAAATTTGAAATTTAAATGTAATATTTATATAATAATAATAATAACATAATATTAATAACTATACTAAATAAATATGTAGAAGCTAATCGGGGTGGGAGTGGGGGCGGGGAATGTCCCATCCCCTTTAACTTACAAGAAATTTTTTCCCCATTCCCCATCTAATCGGGGAATCCTTGTTCATGTGAGAAAATTGGAATCTCTATTTTTACCTACCTCAACCACCAATTAATTGTAACCAACCTAACATCAATCTCATTCCATTATTCACAACAAAAAATTTATCAATTTAAGATATTCTCTTCACCAAATTTCTCAACAAGTTATTCACAAGAAGTTTTCTTCACCAAATTATCTCAACATCCCATAATTTCCACTTCAAGAATTTGACATTTTCCAACAACATAAACCGTCGGCTAAAGTTTAAAATACTATCTATAGCATCATCGAACAAGCGTCGTCGGAAAAACTTTTCTCGACCCAAAAAAGCATTGTTCGTAGGGAAAAAGCATATCTCGACAGATCAACGATGGAGCTTTCTACCGACCCTAAATGAAGCCATCGGGATAAGTCATTTCTCTCAATAGTAAGAATAAATTACTACAGTAGGGCGAAGTTAGCATATGCCGATAGTTATTTTTGGCGTTGGAATATGGTTACTTATCCTGACGCTTCCTCACGTCGGTAAAAGTTATCATGAGAACTATTTTATCGTGCAATTGCACTTTTCCCGACCCCTATACTGTCGAGAGTTGGTTACTTATGCCAACGGTAACCAATTTTAGCATTAGAAAAAGATTAAAAAAATGCATGAAATTACACTTTTTTCCGACCCCATGTACCATCGGGATTACATATTTAAGCGTCTAAATATCTTTTTTCTTTATTTACTAAATTTTATATTTTTTTTCCTTTTTGCAAATGTCATACCTGTTTAAATCTTACAAATATCAAATAAACTAAAATAAAAATTATCAAAATTAATTAGATTTCTACAATAGTAAATAATATCTAAAACACATATTTGAATCTTAAGAATTTATCAAGTAAATAACTATTAATACTATTCGTCTTAAATATAACATAACATCCACAAAGTCTTAACTCCAAAATAACATTACATAATAACAAACTACCTATAAAATACAATTCTACAACCTAACTAAACCTGTCGAGAGATGCATCTTCAACATAAATCTCGAGATACCTACAAAATATAAATTTAAATAAGTTAATACTCAATATACCATATACCCATCTCAAAATAAACATAGAACTTAAAACTTAATTAAGAACATTAATGCATTGAAACAAACCAACTCAAATTTACATATTTCAATCTCAAACTCAATACAGAACTTAAATCCCAACTTAAAGTTAAACATAATTATACATTTACCCTTATACCAACTTTAAATCCAATATAAGAACATTAACAAATAAAACCTAGTTTAGCTTCAAACATAACTAGACAATCACAAACCCTAAACCCTAAACCCCTAAACCCCTAAACCCAATATAAGAATATGAACAAATTCAAATGAAGTTTATTCAATCTCTCTCTTCCCCCTCCCCACTTATTTTAACCACAAACTCAATATAGCATATACCCATCTCAAATTATTCTCAATCTCAATATAGAACTGAAAACATTAAGAATTGAAATAAACCAACTCATATCTACATATTTCAATCTCAAACCCAATATAAAACTCAAAACCCAACTTAAACTTGAACATAATTGTACATTTACCCCTTTACCAAATTTAAACCCAACATAAGAATATGAAAAAATTCAAATGAAGTTTATTCAATCTCCCCCTAGTTATTTTAACCACAAACTCAACTTTAGAACATTAACTATACTTTACATAACTATACGTTTATGTTGTTACCATAACTGTAGGATAACAATATACACAATCTTCTAATTAGTTTACTATGGAAGTTGAAAAGCTCATACCTAGTTCAATTTATCTTTCATGAGCTGTAAGATCATAGCTTTCATATCATCCATCTCCGTTTGTCTTCTTTCTTCTAGATCGTCCAATCTAACCAATCTAACCTTTAAGAATTCTATCTCTTGTTGTTGCTCCTCTATAACTTTTGAAGAGGATGCACTAGAAAATGATTTTTTTAAAAAAATTTCTTACACTTCAATGTTCTACTAAGGCCCACTTCTGTGCCCAACACTTGCTCGCATATTTCTTATTCTGATATCAGTTCATACCCTTCCTGGGTGGAGGCTTCTCTTAGCTCGACCATTTGACTCTACATCAATAATTAGGACTAATAATTGTATGACAATTGTATATAAATAAAGTTACATTAAGGAATAAAAACTTTCATATGCATCATTAACGACCTCATTAACAAACGTATTGTCACTTTTCGAGTGTGTATGCTTAAATAAGTCTACTAGATCCATTGTTTGACCGTCGAGTCCTTTCTGTAAAACAATTCACATAGAAGATATTAATAATAATTTCTTAGAAATCAAATATAGAAATATTTTTATTTTTATCGTGGATTCTCGTATGTGTATGAAAGTCTTAGAACTAGCTGTATGAGTGTACTTTAGAGCTAACTGATTCTTTTGATTAGTCTCTGTCACTTTCTAAGAAAATGAGAAATTAAGAGGAATGAGAAATCGAAATGTAAGTAAACCATAATAAACACAAATGTTCTTATTTTTCATTCGGTGGATTCAAACTTGGTGCATAAAAAGTGTCAATCTTCGATGGCATTTTTAAGTTGATCAGGTGGGTATGCTCGTGCCTCTTAGGACTTACATATTTTTTATAGTGTATATGTAGTTTCCCCTATACTCTTTAAACGAATTTTTCATCTGTTCATCATTGAAATCATTGACCAGTTGGTTGGATAAATCAAACACAAAATGATTTTGAATTAAAAAGAAAAAAAAAACTAATTAGTATCCATGAAGACGCATATATATAATTTGTAAAATATCAAATAACCATCTTACCATTAATCGACTTTTAACTAGCTCTCTAGTTTCTATTGGTACCTCTCTCCATGTTCCATAAGAAATAGAAAAGGATTCCCAAACGTTGGTACCCATGACATTGTTGAACTTTGTTGCATTATTACAAATTGGTTTCTCCCATACAGGGTCGATCTCGATCGGAATTCTCCCAAATGCTCGGATGTATTTATCCAAATCAATATTCCGAGAGCATCTGCGTTCCATCCTATTAGTCGTACAACTAGCCTCTGAAGAAATTATACTTCATTAGTTTAATTAAACATTAGTTTAAATACAAATTATACATTTTTTATAAAAATAAAATGTGTATCTAAACTAACCTGAATTATCTCCCACGGAGGATGATGCGCCAATATGCTCGGACTTTAAATACTCCATTAATGCCTCCTCATTAGTGTGACCTACCATTGATCCTGTGCAAACAAAAATTTATATATATAAAAATATGTAAGTTGTGAAATGAAAAAGAAAATACATATTTACATGATTATTCCGTATCATAAAGATGTTCATCGAGACTCAAACTCCTATCAAAAGATGATTGTACATCATCTTCCTCATCATTTATGAAGCCATCATCAACTCGCTGAATTATCTGTTCTTCTACGACTATAGGATCAACATCAACTCTACATAAATTGATCTCGTTCATTGATTCATCAATTGTACAAGGAATACTATTCACAACTTCTAAAAACTCAGGTTGGTCATTCTCACGTCCTTCTACTTCTAGCATGTCCCATACACGCTTGTTTTGGACTACTTGCACCACTTTCCAATTCCTACCATGTGTACTCTATTGGTCTTTTTAGGGTCTATGTCGAACCATGTACACTTAGACATAATTACACGTCTTCTCTTGGCATACTGGAAGTCTAAGATGCATTGATAACACCATAGAAATTATGGAGATCACTAACACCTTCATTTTCTGAAGGCACCATGATCCTGCTATTTTGTGTACTTCGATAATTATCACGCTCAATACTATGATAACATACTCCATTAACAAGAAATCTACTGTATGAGTGCACTTCTGAAATCGGTCCCATTGCTAGTGAATATATATCTTCAGACATATCTTTATTTTCATGTAATGAAAGAACCTGATAATTCAGTATAACACACTAGATTTTAAAAACTAATGTCCCTCACATTAGTTCAATAGAATTATTACTTGCCTTTAATATCATACTTACATGAGATTTGAACCAATTAGGAGAGCCTCGTTGCTGCCTTCCATATAAATCATCATGACTTTGAGCTTCATATTGAATTAGTCTCAATTTTCCAAAACTTACGTTCGATAAGATTTTACTTCCATGCAATTATTCAAGATGTACCAATGTACACTGCATTTCTCTTCTGTCGATAATGTTCTTACTCTTGGTGCTTCTAATGGTTGCGCATTTTGTCTAAACATTGAAAATTCACCACATATCTCATTCTCTGGAAGTCTATCATCATTTTTTTCATCTCTATTGAACCTCATCTCAATTCCAGTAATGTACAAAGAACAAAATACCAATGATTCATTCATTATATACGTTTCTTCTATAGAACCCTCAGGACGTGCTTTGTTTCTTACGTATTGTCTTAATATCCGTAAACTTCTTTCGATAGGGTACATTTAACTATAACTAACTGGACCTGCAACTTTTATTTCATAGGGTAAATGGACTGCTAGGTGCACCATTACATCAAAAAATGTTGGTGGAAATATTGTTTTTAACTTACAAAGTAGGATTATAATGTCTCCATATAATCAATTCAAATCATCTATAGATATTGTTTTTGCACATAGTTTGTTGGGATTGTTGCTCTAAATCTTGTACGGTCCAGTAGTTTGTAAACACCTGTATGAAAAAATATTTTGTGATGTAATAATATGAGATATTTTATACATTACAGTCTTTGAAATATGAGATATTTTAGTTGCATTAACCACAAACCAATAAACTAAGATCCCTGGTTATCGTTGTAACTTAAGCATGTATGTGATTACATACAAGTAGGTCGTGCTTTAAGTGATAACCTAAATGGTCTGTAGTATATGGATAAAGGAGAGAAACCTTATCCTGATGATGCTACGAGTGTGGACCGCTTTGTAGATGTTATAAGTGTTGTAAAGTCAACAAATGGTCTGATCCTGACCATTCATGTATTAGACATGCGAGCGGAGTTGCTCTATACAAAAGAGTTTGTATAAGACCGGACCACAAAATGTTTAGTCTCGTTATATAACACCGTTCATGACAGAGACTTTCATTTCACTAGGATGACTATAGGTAATATGACCTTAATCCTGAGTGAGTTGGGAACTCCTGCTTAGAAGGGCGGTCCTTTGATTTGTATGGGTGCAAGTGGCTAGATCGCTGACTCAAACCTACCACTTTGAGGATTCGTCTAATTGGGGAGCTAAGAACTCAACTACACAAGATGGAATTCACTCCTTCGCCGATTCAGGGGTAAGTACATAAATTGCTCCCTTAAGGGCTAATTCCGAGACTTGAACAATGTGGCGCCACACTTTCTCTTAACCCAAGAAGGATTTACTCATAGTAGAACTATGAAGTATTGTTCATTAGAGGAACCAGTGGTACTTAAGGAGTTAGATATAATTACAGGGGCAAAACAATAAATTGCCCGACTGTACTTACGAGCAATTTGTGAAGGGTCATCGTACTATTGATTGGTTATATCCAATGGACACATAAATATATCTGTAGCGCGAATCGTACAGCTGTCGATCTTTAGTGGAGTGCTCGACAGTTAACAGATGGTGGATATCGTGATTAAAAAGTTTAATCAGTTATTCATGTACCGTTGGAGCTTCAAGCTACAGATCCATAAGGTCCCTTTGGTAGGTCAATGGATTCATGTTGAGAATCAGTTTTTGGGTTAGTTTGAAGTGTTCAAATTAACATGAGAAAATTTGATTATATATGATATAATTAAACTGCATCAATTATATGAGATATAATTGACTTAATGTTTAGATATATTAATTGGAGGAATTATTATTAAATGTTATAAAGGAGAAAAATAACTATGATTTATATATTGCATGAGATGTGATATTAAAACTATAGGTTATGAATATATTATTTATTTGTAATTAAATCAATTATGGGATAATTGATTTCGGTTTTTTCTCCCAATAACCAACTTAGTGGGAAGTTGTAATAAGTTATGATAATTGATGGATAAAATGAAAATGATTTTCATCTTTTCACTATGCGATCATTAAGTGGTTGATAATCAGACACATAAAAGAAATAGCTATATGATAGCTTGAGAGCATAAACGATCGTACATAGAGTTTTCTATACAATAGACACTCATTATTAAACGATCGAGTACTTTGTCTATACGATAGACTACTGTCATCTTCCACTTACTCGATCATCTATACGATCTGTCCGTTTCTCCCTCCTCTACCAAATCCATACAGAGCCCACAACTCCTGGATTTTCACACCAAGAATACCAAGGTAGCCTTCTGGTGGTTTCTGCTTACTGTTCGAGGGTCAAGTGTTTTTTATTCTTGTTCGAGGAGATTGCTGAGGTGTGATGTTCTTGTTAGTGAACGATCGTGCTATTAGATCAGGGGAACGAGAAGAAAAGTTCTTCAAGGGAAAGTTCTCTTGATCCTTAGTATTTTCCTTTTGAAGCATGTTGAAATTTAAAGTTTATGCATAACTATTACTATTTGATTGTAAATGTTTATGTTCTATCACAATGGGAATTGGAACAATCTCGCTTTCGCTTACTGGTCTCTTTGATAAGAGTTTCTTCAATTGGTATCAGAGTCAGGTTGTTCTGATAGTCCGAATTTCATTAATGCATCGAATTACATTTACGGTCTTGGTGGGTTTTATGTAGTCTACAATACGTTTAAATGTTAGATGTAATTGTGGATGTGAGCCGATGGATGTTTCGGGATGGTTGCCTCTGTTTGTTCAAGCTTTCTTTACATTTCAAGTTAATTTGTAAGGGCCCCTGTGTTTTTGGGCATAATGACAATGCTATCGAGTTTGTATTCAAAGTGTTTGAGTTTGTAAGAGTCGTTCGTGAAGAAGCTTCCGCACATAAAGATGTCGTTCTAATTGAGGAAGATGACCAAGGGTTGGTCACGTCGTGTAGCCCAGGCTAAACGATCGTTTAGATTTGGCTACGTGATCGTGTAGTATTTACTAAACGATCGCATGGCTGATGCCAAGTGATTGGGTAAAGGGTTTACTTGGTCGTGTTGTGTTGGCTACTCGATCATGTAGACGATGTGGTAAACGATCGTTGAGGTTTTAATACTCGTTGCATGGTAAGCGCGTGTACTAAACGATTGAATAGGCCAGCATGCTTCATCGCACAGTCACTGGCTACTCGATCACTTGGTATATGATACTTGATGCTTGCTTGATGCATTATTTTATGCGGTGAAATAATGGTAAGGGTTGCGTTTATGGAAAATGCATTATGCAAACAAGTTTTCTCAGCAGAACCCAAGTATAAATCCTACTGAGTTTCTTAGTAAACCTAGGGTCGAATTCAGGGACTAAGGAAAACAATATGCAGTGATAATTTCGAGATCACTTTGCGGTAACAAATAAATTAATAGTTTGGTTGGTTTATTGTTTGAAGTATAAAAAGTATGTGGCAGATTTGAGATAAGAATGATTATGTGACAGATACACTAAGTATGCGGCAGAACGGGTTGAAAAGATCTTTAGCTAGCGTTTTCCGAGAATGCGTTCAAACTATGCGATCATGCTACACTCATGCGACAGCAAATCATTTTCCAATGCAAATGCAGTGGCTCCTAATCTTAGGACACATGCGATGAATGCAATAGTGTCTATAGAACTTATTCAGTCTCTACTTCTTGCCTATGCAATGATGCAAGATGTACACAAGGATAAGGTGACCGCATACAATCATAACCTATCTCTAAGATGCATGCGATGCGTTAATAGCAAACTTAACTTATTCCTAAGCTTCTATCTCTTGATTATGCATTCTAATCTGACTCTCCCGAGTCTAGATTCTAACCTGATTTTTCCAAGCCTAGATCCTATCCTTAGACTACCCTCCCGAGTATCTTCAATGGACGAATAACACATACATAACACAAGATAATCGCATAGAGTGAAGATCCCCAGTTATGCTAGCTAAGTGTTTCTCAACCCATTCGACAGATTTAGCTACTCATGCGTATTGTACAGAGAGTGAACAAATATAAAGATGTAGTTTCCATTTATATAAATAAGTTCAGAGTACAAAATAACAATGGAAAGTAAGGGCAGAGATCCTGGTAGCAATTCCTTGCTTCTCAAGGCTTTTACACTATTATCTCTATTCTGCTCAAAAGATGTTCTTGCTTCCACAAGAGTCGGCCCTCTCTCTGATTTTGACGCTTCCAGCACTCTTCCAAGTTCACCGGAACGATCTCTCGGTATAATCTCCCTTCACTCGCTTCCGCCTTTTGAGTAAAGAAAAATATGACCAAGGCTACTTCTATCTCTAGGGAAAATTATCTAACTGAACGAACTCCTTCACTAAAGGTGGCCTTTGGTATTTATAGAGCTTCGGGGTAAAAGACTTCTTCTCTCTTATGATTGCACTGATGAGATGACATTAATTCTCTGCCTGATGCGCCAAATATTTTTCACCGAAAAGTTGAGTGTACTTGCTACAGTAGATCGTTAACGGCTTGTCAACTTAATTTAGATGTGCCATCAGCTTTCTGTCCCATTGTGATTTATTACGCTTTTCACACAGATGCGCCACCATGATGCGTCGGCTCTATGCGGCAACCTTCTTGAGCAGATATTCGCGAGCGCAATTTGATCGCACAGTCTTGCGTCAACGCAATCTCTTAATACGCTCGAACGTTAATTTCTGTGGATCGCATTTCCGCCTTGCGTCAACGCATTTTCTGCACAAAAATACACAAGTTAGCTGTTTTAATGCGATGGACGCATGCGACCGCAATATTGTGAACTTAATGCTTTTGGACACAATATTGTAGTTTTTTTTATCATCGCAACAACCCTATATTGTTTTATAACTTTGCGCTATAATAACGTGCATTTCTGCCCGTTATCACACCCCCAAATTTAAACAATGCTTGTCCTCAAGCATAAGCTAAAGATTTCCTTTAGAAAGTCAACTTTAGAAAGTCGACTGCCTTCTCTTTCCTAAATTTCACAAGGATGCCTTATTCAAATCCTATACACCAAAATTTCTTTAATTCTTATCCGGGTCTCTTCTTAAAATATTTCTAAAATTTAGGAACCACAAGTTTAACCCTAAAAAAGACTTTACTAGATTCCAGGGCATCGCATGATTTATTTCAAAAAGACTTTTTCACTGGGGTGGTTTCAAATGATTTTTATCCTTGCGTATTTTAGACATATTTATTATTTTTTTTTTCTATGACCTTGCGCTGATCTAAGTGCCTAGCCTTCGTTTTGGCTTGCCCCCATGTGTGTCATATGGACATCCAACTACGAGCAAGGTGCTCTTTCTCAGTCTAAACTCATGCCCATTTGGCAGTGGAGTTGCGATCATTTATTTATGCGTTGATCACGATTCCTACCTTCGTTTTAGCTTGCCCCCATGGGTATCATGCGGACATCCAACTACGAATAGGATCCGATCACAATGTTATAAGTTTTTTCTTTAAGACTAAAATAGCAAGGTCGAAAAATGAATACCGCACCCCCAAATTTAAAATGCGACAATGTCCTCATTGTTAAAAGATTGAAAGAAGTCATGTGATGCTCTTAGGAAGTTTCGTAAATGGTCAGTTTGAAAGAAAGCTAGCAGACCACTAACTTCTAGAAATATTTCATGAGGTGACTGTCCTAAAATTAAGTTGACTCTAGTGTGTATGAAAAAATAGAAGCATGCGTTTCATCATTGAAATCATAATTGACAAAGAGAAATAAAGCGGTGACTTACTAAATTAATCAATGTTAAATGATTGCGCCAACCAAAGAGGATGCGGTGATAAAATTTTCAAAATTAAAATGCAATGTGATAGTGCAAAATTTGGAATAAAGTCAAGGAAAGATACAACTCCCAAATTTGCGATGTCGCCCACATTAGTTGTGGACGCATCCTGCTTTGCGGCAATCTGCTATCTTTTGATTGTGGTGACGAAATAAAGTAGTTGCGTCTTCATGTAGCACCTCCGCAATCGTTCACCTCGATCGTTGCAAAAAAACATTGAGAGGTTCAAATAATAATAAAAAACGAAGTTAACAAAAATTTTCTCTCTCTCTTTTTTTTTTTTTTTTTGACATAAGATGAAGACAAATAAACGATAATTAAAATAGCATCAGAGTAGTGATATTTCATGAATCATAAGTAAGAAAAGGATATTCCAAAAGAGTTGCGCCCCAGATGATTTTCTGTCGCATGCCAGCACAGTGGCCACTCGATTTTCCTTCATTCCGGATTTCTCAGGCCACATAGGTCTTTTCTCGAAGAAAATTACCCCCACAATATGCCTTAACTCTTTGCCCGTTAACCTTGAATGTATGGGTCCTTTCCTCATTAATCAGTTCAACTGCACCATACGGTAATATTTCTTTAATTATAAAGGGTCCGGGCCAACGCGACTTTAACTTGTCAGGAAAGAGCCATAGCCGTAAATTGAAAAGTAAGACCTTTTGTCCGACATGGAGATTTTCCCGCATAGCCAATTGTCATGCCAACGTTTTGCTCGTTCTTTGTAAATTTTGGCATTTTCATAAGCTTGTGTTCTCCACTCATCAAGCTCGACCAATTGAAGTTTTCTTGCTTCCCCTACTGCTTTTAAGTCGAAGTTAAGCTTCTTCACCGCCCATAACGTTTTGTGCTCCAGCTCCAGTGGTAAATAACATGTTTTACCAAACACCAAAGCATACGGAGACATGCCTATAGGTGTCTTATAGGCGCTCCTGTATGCCCACAGCGCATCGTTCAACTTTGTTGCCCAATCTTTTCGCGAAGGCTTTACCACCTTCTCCAATATCAGCATAATTTCCCGGTTGGACACTTCAGCCTGACCATTCATCTGTGGATGGTATGCGGTGGTCACTTTGTGGAGGATATTATATTTGAGCAACAAGTTGTTGACTATGTAATTGACAAAGTGGGAACCTTCATCACTTATATGGCACGTGGAGTGCCAAAACGAGTGAAAATATTTTTCTTCAGGAATTTGGAGACTACCACTGCATCGCTTGCAGCGCATGCTACCACTTCTACCCACTTGAAAATGTAGTCGATGGCTAACAGAATATACTTGTGACCATTCGATGGTGGGAATGGTCCCATGAAATCAATACCCCAGACGTCGAACAATTTTAGTTCTAAAATGATGTTCATGGGCATCGCATGCTTCCATGAAATATTACCCGTGCGTTGGCACCGGTCACACTTCATCGTGTAGTCTCTTGCATCCTTGAAAAATGTTGGCCAATAATACCCACTTTGTAATACTTTCGCTATTGTACGTTTGCCTCCAAAGTGCTCGCCATATGGTGAAGTATGACATTGCGATAATATGCATTGGTGAGAAGCATCCGGTACACATAGTCGCAGAATCTGGTCTGACCCCCTCTTGTAAAGATTTGGCTCATCCCAAAAATATGATCTGCATTCATGTTTGAGCCGCCTCTTTTAGTGGTCGGTATAATCTTCGGGAAATTGCTTGCAAACCAGATAATTTACCACGTCTGCATACCATGACAATTCTTCAATCTCAAATAGTTGCTCGTCTGGGAACGTTGCGCTCACTTCTGACTGACTGCGATCAATCTCTGGATTTTCTAATCTGGATAAATGATCCACAACTTGGTTCTCCATCCCTTGCGATCAATTATTTCCATATCGAATTCCTAGAGGAGGAGAACCCATCTAATCAACCTCGGCTTCACATCCTTCTTTGTCATCAAATACTTTATTGCCGAGTGATCAGTATGGATGAGTACTTTTGTTCCCAGCAAATATGCTTTGAATTTCTCCAACGCAAATATTACCGCAAGCAATTCTTTTTCTGTGGTGGTATAGTTAGTTTGAGCAGGATTCAAAGTCTTACTCGCATATGCGATGAGATGTAGCATTGTTTTTCTCTTATGCGCTAGCACTGCTTCCATCGCATAACCGCTCGCGTTGCGAATTAATTCAAAGGGCGTCCAATCTGGTGTGATCAACACGAGCGCGGTTGTTAATGAATTCTTTAAAATCATGAATGCGTTGAGGCAATTGTCATCAAAGTCAAACTTTCTATCTGCCTCCATCAACGCACTCAATGGTCGTGCAATCTTTGAGAAGTCCTTGACAAAACATCTATAAAATTCAGCATGTCCCAAGAAGCTCCTGATAGCCTTTACACTCGTTGGAGGAGGGAGCTTTTCAATTGCTTCAATTTTTGCCTTGTCCACCTCTAACCCATCCCTAGAGACCTTGTGCCCAAGCACAATGCTCTCATTCACCATGAAATGGCATTTCTCCTAAATAAGCACGAGGTTCATCTCCTCACATCTTTTCAATATCTTCTCCAAGTTTTCAAGAAATACTTCACATGTGTGCCTGTACACAGATAAGTCGTCCATGAATATTTCTATTGAGTCTTTGAGGTATTCCAAAAAGATGGCCATTATACACCTTTGGAAAGTGTTCGGCGCATTGCAGAGGTCGAACGGCATGCATCGAAACACAAATGTTCCATACGGCAGGTGAATGTGGTTTTTTCTTGATCTTCATGAGCGATCATGATCTGGTTATAACCGGCATACCCATCCAAGAAGCAGTAGAAGTCATTTTCAGCTAGACGATCCAGCATTTGGTCAATAAACGGTAAAGGGAAATGATCCTTCTTTATTGTCGCATTAAGTTTGCGGTAGTCCATGCAAATCCGCCATCCGTTGATGGTTCTTTGTGGTATCAGCTCGTTGTTTGCATTAGGGACTATTGTCATCCCTCCTTTCTTCGGCACGCACTGCACGGGGCTGACCCACGTGCTGTCTGCTATGGATAGATGATGCCTGCGTCTAACCACTTGATTATCTCCTTCTTTACGACCTCTTTCATCGCAGGGTTGAGCCTGTGCTGATGTTCAATCGATCCTTTGTGATCAATTTAGAAACAAATCTATGCATACAGTATGCGGGGATGATTCCTCTAATGTCTACGAGCGTCCAACCAATTGCTTTTACATATTTTCTCAGAATGCTCAACAACGCATTTTCTTGGTCTTCATTAAGTGCAGAGGAAATGATTACCGGTAGCTTTTCATTCTGCCCTAGAAACGCATACTTCAGGTGGTTAGGAAGGGTCTTCAGCTCTATTATTGGTGGTTATTCTAAGGACGGTTTTATTGTTTTTCTTTCTCCATTCACTGTCAGATTAACTTCTTGGGATGCGATCACCTCATCTTCCTTGTTTGTTTGTTTGTTTTTTTTTTTTTTTGTGATTGCATTGCTTGATACAATGGATGCGATCGCACCTTCATCTTCGTTTTCATCTTCAGGCTTCTCTTCTTCATTCAAACTCTATTCATCGTCGGATTCATTAAGGTCTTCTTCATTAAGATATTTCATGACTCGGATAATGTCAAACCTGAGGTTCTATCAATTCATGCTCAAGGTGATCTCTCCATTGTGCACATCAATCTGGGCACAACCGGTTGATAAAAATGGTCACCCTAGGATGATGGGCACATTCTTGTCAGCTTCGTAGTTCAAGATGATGAAGCCTGCTGATAATATAAATTTGTCGATTGTAACCAGTACATCCTTCACCTTCCCCTCTAGATGCATAAGAGATCTATCCGCTAATTGGAGAGTCACCGTCGTGGACGCAAGTTGCCCCACATTCAACTGCTTGAAAATTGACAGAGGCATCAGGTTAATGCGGGCTCCAAGATCGCATAGCGCTTGCCCGATGTACAATCCTCCAATGGAACAAGGTATAGTGAAACTCCCAGGGTCGTGCATTTTCAGTGGGATTATAGATTTTGAGCTCTGCATCAAAGCCACCGTGGCGAACTTACCAGTGCCTCTCTTCTTTGTCACCATATCTTTTAGAAACTTCGCATATGTGGGCATCTTCTAAATTACTTCAGTGAACGGAATATTAATATGCAACTGTTTTAACATATTCATGAAGCGTTGATACTGTACCTCATCATTTTTCTTCTTTCTGAGTCTCTGTTGGAATGGTGGCAACTGTATTCTTACGGTCCCCTATTCTTTTGGCTTCGAGGTGGACGCAATCTCCGGTCCCATCGCTTCTTTTTCTTCTGTTTCTTCTTGAGTCACCGCAATCTCTGGTTCCAGTGCAATTGGAGTAGTCCGGCTAGGCTCCCTCTTCTCCCCTGTCACAGTCTTTCCACTCTGCAACGTCACGACTTCACATTGCTCTTTACCCGTACCCCTTGGGTTGCGTGGGAGTTCCGTTTAACTCAGCAGGGCCCCTTGCGGTCTATTTTTAAGTTCGCCCACAATATGGCCTATCTGAACTTCCAGGTTGCGGATAGACGTCGCTTGGTTTTGAAGCACATTTTTGTTCTTTTCAATATATTACTTCAATAAACTTTCCAAAGAGGAAGATTGCGGCGCCAGTGAACTGCTGGCTTGATTACTCGTCTGACCATTGTTTCACGGGAAAAATCCGGGTGGCCCTTCTTTTTACGCCACTGATTGAAAAGTGTGCTGTTGATTTTTCGACGTAAAGTTGGGGTGGTTTCTCCAACCAGGGTTGTACATGTTGGAAAACGGGTTGTTCTTCACAAAATAAATTGACTGTGGGTTTTGCGGGCATTCCTCTATTGCGTGTCCTTCATCGCAAGTAGCAGACTTGCAGTCGTCTGGTTGATTGCGTTCACTTGACCATTATGCGTTGATGGGCTATTGATTGTGATTCCCTGTATCAAGTTCATCATCGCAGTCATTTGACTCTGAAGGGATGTGATAGCACCATTGTTCGCGTTACTGTCCTTTATTCTCAATCTTTAATCGCTTTCTCTCCAGTGCTCATGATTTTTAGAAATGCGATCAAGGATGTTCTTGGCCTCATCATAAGTTTTAAAACCTAACCTTGGTTATGCATTTGTCATGTATCATTTTTATATTATGAGAGTTATAATATAGTAGCTTGCATGACTAAATTACTTTAAAGCATGCTCATGCATCATATAATATAAGAGTTATAATATATGTAGAATTGTATCAACAGCAGCGAAAGCACAGGATCATCTAAGCACTCAAATTCACTAATTTTGGCAAGATATAAAGCATGCTTTTGCAGAAAAATGTGAGTTTGAAGACATACCTCTTGTAAAACTTCTTCAAAGCTCCTTCTTCAGCTGCTATCTTCTTCAAATCTTGTTGTAGACCACCTCAAGATATTCCCCACTATTCTCTTGGTGCTCTAGATTGAGTTGTGGGACTCAAAACAAGTTTGAATCAAGGGATGAAGAAGAAAAGCTCACTGCAACAACCTTGTTGAAGAACCCTTTCTTCAACCCAAATTTTCTCTAAAATTCTCTATTGATTGCATGCCCGATTTTCACTCCAATCTTTTCATTATATTGAAGATCAACATGCAAAGAGAAGAGTTGCATGAGTTGCAGCTCATGCTTGGAGAAGACAAGACCAAGATATTGCTTCATGTGTGAACTACTTAGGTGATGGATAATGGAAAAACCCTTTTTTCCATTTTGTGTGTTTTGTTTGTTTTTCCTTTTTTCAATTTTATCTCAAAAAATAAAATTTTGATTTTATTAAATCTATTTTGATTTTAAAATGAAAAAAATTAATTAATTTCATAAATTAATTATTAAATAAAACTTAATTAATTTAATATCAAATATTAAATTAATTTTAACACATATCCATCTTTATATATTTAAATCATATTTAAATATATAAATTCTCTTATTTCGTTTAATTCTAAAATTAAACATATAATTATATCTCATATAATTACTAATTCCCTTAATTCTAATTTGAACGTTTCAAAGTAACTTATCACGCTATTCTAGAGCTAGTCCGTTACGAGCTAGTAGGGGGACCTCGAGGACCTACAGATCATGGGCTCTAACGATCAAAGATTAATTGGCTAAACTCATTAGAGCAAATTAATCCCCATTCGTTAACTAATGGGTCATTCCACTAAAGCCCATAGTTGCACTCCCCTCACTGTAGATATATTATGTCCACAAGATTTAACCATAATCAGCAAGTCGACCCTTCACAGGTTGTCATAATAACAGCTAGGTTAAATATTTGTTTTACCCCCGAGATTACATCTTATTCCTCAAGTCCCCACTGATCCTCTAATGAATAACTAGTTTGTGATCCAATAACTAAACCAAACTCTCTCAACCCAGTGAGAGGGTGGGGTCCCTTATTCAAGACTTGGATTCAGTACTTAAGAGAACAACCTTTCTCCTATCCTTAAATCGGGTAGGCGTGAACTTCGTCTTGCATCCTATGTCTCCAGCTATCTATTCGGCCTTACCCATAAAATGGGAGTCTTATTGAGCCAGCGCTATTGAGTCAACCCTCAACTATGAAAATCTAAGGGCAATCCTGAATAAACAAGAGTTCATAATTAGCTCAGGATTAAGATCGAATTACCTAGGTCATCTAGGTGAAATAGTCAGTCTTTAAATAGTAAACAGCGTTATAAAGTAAGAGTGACTTATTTCTTAGTCCTGATCTTATGCAAAGTCATTGCATAGGACACCCCCACTCCTCATATCATAACATGTACGATTTAAGATCACATCGTATGTAGTACTTTACAACTCTTTGTAACAATTACAGAGTAGGCCGCGTCCAATGGTGTTACTAGAATAAGGTACCCAACCTCATTCATGTACCATAGATCATTTTGACTATTTACTTGAACCTGATCCACTCTTATGTCTCCATAAAGTTCAAGTTCTCATTCAATAGTCATGAGTCTTAGTTTATTGGATTTAGACTTTCATACAATAAGTATATTGATAATAGAAAATGTTTATTATTTTACAAACTACGAGTTTTAGGACATAAAACCTAACAATATATGCATGCATTAAGCATATCCATGCATCATCTTTATATTATAAGTGTTATAGTATAAGGGTGTATGAAAGCATGTATGCTTGGTTCATTACAAGTTCTATAAGAGTTATATATAGTAATGAATGAACATTGCATGAGGCATGACACATAGGTTAATTTATAAGAGTTATAAATACCTAGTCTAGCTTAGCAATGGGAATGGTTTTAGTTGTTTCTGTTTATAAGAGTTATAATAGAAATTAGAACTAAAATCAATAAGAAAGACATGCATGCAAACTTCGGTTTAATCAAGTTTTAAAAGAGTTTTAAAATTTGATTGAGATAGACCTAAGATCACGATTCTAATGAGATTACAAACGTAAATTTAATCTTTTAATCAGTTTAATAGGATTAAATTGACTAATAAAAGATTAAATATGTACCAAATCTATCTATAAGGGATCTTTTGTCTAAGGCAGGTTCTGTCTAGGCTGGGATATTTAAGGTGACGGAAACGGAACACCCCTACCTGGGAACCTACCTGGAAAGTTGAATTAGATAGATTTGTTGCATGAATGAAAATTCGATGATAGTCTGTTAAAGTGTTTAATAAGACTTGATTTGAACTTGTTTAATTATCAAAAGTAAGGGTTGTTTTTTAGCAAATTAAAGTCTCACTTAGATAAAATCAGTAGCCAGATTTTCTAAGTTAATGAATCCCTAGCTAGAATATTCAATGGGAGGTACTTAGGGTATATGATACTTCACTTAAACCTCTACACGTTTCACCTTAAAGTTCACACCGTGAGATCTATCCTGGGTCTTGTGGCACCCTGGGAGTGTCCCCCTAAAGGATGGTGTTTGGGTAGGTCAATACCAAGATGAACGGAGAGAATGTTCATAGTAAGTGGGAGCGAGACGTGTGACAACATATCCCACGGTCTCTCTCATTAGATTGGATAACATTTTGTGCATCGCCTCAACGCACCCTGGGAGTGTCCCTCTAAATGTTGGCAGTTTTGCACGATTCTTTATTTGATCTCCTAAAAAGGATAAGGATGCTTTAGTCTCTTTTCCTAATTTGCTTTTTCCCTATGGTGGACGCATTAAGACAGGACTCTAGAGCTTAAAATGAGAGGTTACACTTATGCGAAATTGTTAAATGATAACAAATTCTAGATTGAAAAAATGTTGACTTTTAGAGTCAGTTACAAGAGTTGTTTCTGTCTAATGGTTGAGAATATCTCATCCCAGTGAAAGGGCACTTGATCACCCCATCGGTAACTTTGTCCTGCCTCGTTAGGGCATCATTGCAAAATAGATGTCTTTTCACTTAAGGTACAATAAAACTATTTTGCTAAAAAACTAAAATTGTTGTTAAAAATGGTAATGCAAGTAGACTTATTAAGTTTGTTCTTGTTTTTCAACAACTTTTAAATTATGGCAACCGCAACATTAGCTTTATTAGCCACCAACAAACTAACTGGCGACAACTACACTAGTTGGAAAAACTCAATACTTACAATATTAATCATCGATGATCTCCGATTCGTCCTTACGAAGGAGTGTCCTCCTATTCCACCTCCTACTGCTGCTTGAAACGTTTAAGATGCATATGAGCAATGGACACGAGCGAACGAAAAGGCCCGAGCGTACATCTTGGCTAAGAAATATGAGCCCATGTTCACTGCATGTGAGTTCATAGAGTCCCTAAAGGGAATGTTCGGACAACTATCCGGGCAACTCAAGCATGACGCTCTCAAGAGCATCTTCAAATCCAAAATGAAGGAGGGTGCATCTGTTCACGAACATGTTTTCAACATGATGGTCCACTTTAATGTGGCGAAGATGAACGGGGCCCGCATCGATGAGGGCGGCCATGTTAGCATTATTCTACAAACGTTGCCAGAAAACTTCCTGCACTTCATAAGCAACGCTGTTCTGAACATGGTTGATTAGACCCTTACAACTCTTCTCAACAAGTTGCAGACGTTCCAATCCTTGCTGAAAAGCAAGGAGAAGACAATTGGTGAGGCAAATGCTGCTTCATCATCTAAAAAGTTTCACCGAGGTTCGACCTCAAGAACTGTCTGCACCTTCTTTTTCTGGCACTAACAAGTGGAAAAAGAAGAAGGGTAGTAAGGGGAAGGGGAAGGCATCGGCTAACCCATAATATGTCGCACAGTAGGGTAGGCAACCAGCACCGGTTGAAAAAGGAAAATGTTTCCACTGCAACCAAGATGGGCACTGGAAGTGGAATTGCCCATGTTGGCTAAAAGAGAAGAAGAAGGTTAAGGCCAAGGCCAGACAAGGTAAATATGATTTTACTGGTTTTGGAAACTTGTTTAGTGGAAAATGATGATTTTTCCTGGATTATAGGCTCTGGGACCACTAATCATGTTTGTTCTTCTTTTCAGGGGACTAGATCCTGAAGGTAGCTTGAGGCTGATGAGATGACGATGCAAGTAGGCACCGGGCACGTCGTCTCAACTGTGGTAGTGGGAGGCCTCCAATTAACTTTACAAAATAGATTTATCATTTTACATGATGTATATGTTGTTCCCGAGTTAAAGAGGAACTTAATTTCTGTAAAGTGTTTGTTTGAATGTAAACACACTCTTAACTTTTCTATGAATAAGTGTTTATTCTGAAAAATGGTGTTGAGATATGTTCAACTTTACTGAAAAATAATTTGTATGTGCTAAGACCATTAGCAACAAATTCCCTCCATAACACAGAAATGTTTAAAACTATCATAGCTCAAAATAAACGACTTAAACTTTCTCCTAAAGAAAATACCCAACTTTGGCACCTTCTTTAGGGCACATCAATCTCAATAGGATTGAGAGATTGGTGAAGAATGAACTTCTAAACGAGTTAGAGGAAAATTCTTTATTTGTGTGCGAGTTATGCCTTGAACGCAAGATGACTAAAAGACCTTTTACTGGAAAAGGTTATCGAGCCAAAGTGCCTCTAAAGTTAGTACATTCAGACCTTTGTGATCCGATGAATATGCGAACCAAGGGAGGTTACGAGGATTTCATCACTTTTACTGGTGATTAGTCAAGGTATGGATATGTTTATTTGATGCAACATAAGTCGGAATCCTTTGAAAAGTTCAAAGAGTTCAAGGTTGAGGTTGAAAACGCATTAGATAAACAGATTAAGACACTTCGATCTGGTCGGGGTGGAGAGTTTTTTTATTCTAAGTTCTAGAACTATTTGATAGAACATGGAATCGTTTCTCAACTCTCAAAACCTAGTACACAGAATGGTGTATCGGAGAAAAGAAACAAAACCCTATTGGACATGGATCGGTCGATGATGATTTATGCTTCTTTATCGGACTCATTTTGGGGTTTTGCAGTAGAGACTGCAGCTTATATCCTCAACTATGTTCCTTCCAAGAGTGTTGCCAGAACACCTTTGGAGTTATGGAACAAGCGTAAATCTAGTTTGTGTCACTTCCGCATCTAGGGTTGCCCAGCACATGTGCTTGAGACTAATCCTAAGAAATTAGAACCACGTTCGAGGATGTGCCTATTTATAGGCTACCCCAAAGGGACACAAGGGGGTTATTTTTATGATCCTAAGGAAAACAAGGTGTTTGTGTCAACAAACTGTTGCCTTTTATGTCCTAAAACTCGTAGTTTATAAAATATTAAACATTTTCTATAATCAATATACTTATTATTGATTTCATAAATTGTATGAAAATCTAAATCCAATAAACTAAGACCCATGACTATTGTATGAGTACTTAAACTTTATGTGGAGACATAAGAGTGGATTAGGTTCGAGTAAATAATCAAAATGATCTATGGTACATGAATAATATTGGGTACCATATTCTGATAACACTATTGGATGCGGCCTACTTTGTAATTGTTACAAAGAGATGTAAAGTGCTACATACGATGTGATCCTAATTCGTATATGTTATGACATGAAGAGTGGGGGTGTCCTATGTAATGAGTTTGCATAAGATCAGAATCAAGAAATAAGTCACTCTTACTTTATAACGCTCTTTACTGTATAAGACTGACTATTTCACCTAGATGACCTAGGTAACTCGATCTTAATCCTGAGCTAACTATGAACTCCTTGTTTACTCGGGATTGCCCTTAGATTTGCATAGGTGAGGGTTGGCTCAACAGCGCCGGCTTAATAAGACTCCCATTTTATGGGTAAGGCTGAATAGATAGCTGGAGACATAGAGTGCAAGACGAAGTTCACGCTTACCCGATTTAAGGATAGGAGAAAGGTTGTTCTCTCAAGAACTAAATCTAGGTCTTGAACAAGGGGCCCCACCCTCTCACTGGGCTGAGAGAGTTTGGTTTAGTGATTGGATCACAAACCAGTTTTTCATTAGAGGATCAATAGGGACTTGAGGAATAAAACGTAATCTCGAGGGTAAAACAGATATTTGACCCAGCTGTTATTACGAACAACCTGTGAAGGGTCGACTTGCTGATTATGGTTAAATCATGTGGACATAATATATCTACAGTGAGGGGAGTGCAACTATGGGCTTTAGTAGAGTGACCCATTAGTTAACGAATGGGGATTAATCTGGTCTAATGAGTTTAGTTAATTAATCTCGAATCGTTGGAGCCCATGATTTGTAGGTCCGCAAGGTCCTCCTACTAGCTCATAACGGACTAGCTCTAGAATAACACGATAAGTTAATTTGAAACGTTCAAATTAGAATTAAAGGGAATTAGTAATTATATGAGGTATAATTACATGTTAAACGAAATAAGAGAATTTATATATTTAAATATGATTTAAATATATAAAGATGGATATGTGTTAAAATTAATTTAATATTTGATATTAAATTAATTAAATTTTATTTAAAATTAATTTATGAAATTAATTTTCTTTTATCAGTTTTAAAATCAAAATGAATTTTAATATAAAATTTTGATTTTTGAGATAAAATTGAAAAAGAGAAAACAAACACAAATGGAAAAGCTTGATTTTCCATTATCCATCTCTTTATTTGCTTACACAAAAAACATTCAACTTTGCCTTGTCTTCTCCAAGCATGAGCTGCAACTCATGCAACTCTCTCCTTTGCATGTTGATCTGCAATATAATGAAGAGATTGGAGTGAAAATCGGGCATGCAATCTATAGAGAATTTTAGAGAAAATTCGAGTTGAAGAAAGGGTTCTTCAACAAGATTACTACAGTGAGCATTTCTTCTTCTTCCCTTGATTCAAGCTTGTTTTGAGTCCTACAACTCAATCTAGAGTACCAAGAGAATAGTGGGGAAGATCTTGAGATGGTCTGCAACAAGATTTGGAGAAGATAGCAGCTGAAGAAGGAGCTTTAAAGAAGTTCTACAAGAGGTATGTCTTGAAACTCACTTGTTTTCTACAAGAGCATGCTTTATATTTTGCCAAAATTAGTGAATTAGAGTGCTTAGATGATCCTTGTGCTTCCGTTGTTGCTGATATAATCGTACAATTGGTATCATAGCATCATATAAGCATTCAATTCGGTTTAACTTTGGTTTGGTGGATGTTTTATATGAGAAATATGAAACTGATGCACTAATATGGTTTTCTGAGTTTTGGAATTTTAATTCTCTTTAATTTCTCATTGAAATTTGTAATTGGCTCTTCTTTTATGAGATTTTGTGTGTTAGCAAGAGTCTGTAATTTATTTAGAGTCATTAAAGTTGAAATTAAGATGTAATTGAAGAAACAAGTGAAGGAGGTCGAGTTGCTGTTCTAGTTTTTCAGCTTCTGCTCAAAATCGTTGTTGAGGTTTAGTTGCTAAGCGATCATCTAGCTCTAGATGCTACACAATGTGAAGAAAAGCTAGACGATCGTATAGCAATGGGTGTTGATGGTTGTGATATTGAACGATAAACGATCGTCTACCTGTGGGAGATAAGCGATGCGTTCAATTTGTTATACGATAGCACTAATTGATCGTTTAGCTTTGGCATTGGAACTAAATGATACGTTGAATTTACATATGGTACTATATGATTTTTTAGCTACGATGCACGTTAAATGATGCGATGAAGTACTACGCAATAGCGCTGAGCGATCGTTTAGATGTGGAGGTAAACGATCATGTAGACGAAGAGCTAAGCGACGCGATGATGTTCTATATGATGAAGCTAAGCGATCATTTAGCTATGGCAGATACTAACAATGACATGAAGTGCTAGGCGATGGTGTTAAGCGATCGTTTAGTTTTATACGATAGAACTAAGCGATAGTTAACTGATGGAGTTGAGCGATCGTGTAGTTCTATACAATAAAGCTAAGCGATCGTTTAGCTTCGGCAGACACTAAGCGATCATGTAGTTCTATGCGATGAAGCTAAGCAATCGTTTAGTTGAGGCAAACATTAAACGGTCGTGTACCCCTTCACAACACAGGGCGATAGAGCTAGACGATTGCCTTCAGCGCTACACGATTGGCCTTTGCAAGAATTTGAGGTTGGACTGAGAGCAGCTAGTTTAACCAGTTTTCTCAAGGTCCAATCTGATTTAGCCTCAAAGTGTTTTTGGCTGATCTGGTTCAGACTCATCCATTCCGGTTCAAGATGCTTGGGTTTGGTTTGGAGCAGTTCGAGCGGTTCAAAGACGATTTTGAAGCTGATTGTAATAGTTAGGCTTCTGTTTGCTTTTTTTTTTTTTTTTCAAAACTAAAACCATATCAGTCTGTGTTTAATTATTTATGCATTTGATGTATATTATAATTAAATAAATCTTGTATGTGCATATAATATGTCATTTAGATTTAAAATCCCACCATAGAAAGCATGTTACATGCATTGAAAGTATGTTATAATTGTTATAATATATAGTATGCATGTTAGGGTTTCTTGTATTTTCTTGTATTTAATATAAGTGTTATATTAAATATTGAATGCCTTATGTATGTTATGTATGTTTAGCCTGTCTAAAGTTTTATAAATTGTTATAAAATTGGGTTAGACATTTAAAATCCACAAACAACAGCTGCATGCTCACGTAGGTTGACCACCTGTTTTCATTGTTAAAACTTATAAAACCTTGGTTACAAACTCAACCGGTATATAATACTGTCTAAGGCTGCGGGTACTTAAGTTGACGATTTATGAAACACTTCCTACTTAGGGATTATGGCCGAATTATTGAGCATTGGTAATTGGTTTTATGAGCATACGTGAGTGATGTGAGGTAATAAAATGGTTTACCACTTAGACATCATAGGTTAAAATCCAATTATAAGAGTAATACTTGGATAAACCACATAGATTTAGGGTTGTTTTATTAGCCGAAAAGAACCTAAGTATAAATGTACCCAATAGAACACTTCAGTGATAGTTTAATAAATTCTGTTATAGATACGTTATTTTTAGCTCTCACATCTCTAAGAGTTCACAATCCAAATTTAAATCGTACTTTGTGTCACCCTGGAAGTGACCTCCATTCGGAAAGTATCTTTTAGCTTAAATCTAGATTTCGGTGAATAAGAGGAAGTTGTTCGAACATAAGTCTATTATTCGATATATAGATTTCAACTACCACATCTCCACATAGTTTACACCATGAGATTCATATGACGCTTCGTGTCACCCTGGAAGTGGCCTCCATTCGGAAAGTGTTTTGTATGAGTCAATATCAAGATAAACGAAGGAAGTAGTTCATAGTAAATAGGTGAAGGATATGTGTCAATATATCCTACGGTCTCCTCCATTGGTCTGAACCGTGAGATTCTTATGTTGTGCCTGCTGGTTTGCTTTAGGCGGCCCTTTGCTAGTCGTTTAGCGACAGTTATCCCCTGAGAGGGTTGTAACATAGGATTCAGAACAACACAGGCTTCAGTAAAAGGAATAAGGCCTTATAGTTCCATCTTGGATGTTGTCTTCTATTTCAGAGGCAAATTCATATCGTCCTATAGGATCTGAAAAATGGCGGGTCACACTGAAAAGAATTACTAAGTTGTTAGTCAAGATCTTGACCGAAAACGATAACTAAACGACTATAGGAATAAGAGTTATTCCAGAGATAATAGGAATAAGAGTTATTCCAGGGATAGTATTTAGTCAAATTTGTTTGTTTTAGTGAAGGAGTATGTGACTGCCCCTCAATAGCACATATTCTGACTCACTAAAGTATCGTTGCAAATAAATAATGGTTATGGGTAAATTATTACTTTTTGATCAAACTTGATTTTGGATTTAGTTACAATTTGTTAATTAGAATTTGTTTGAATTTTATCAGCATGTCAAATTCCTCTAGAATACTCGCTTCTGATGTACATAACAGTAAAATCAAATCGACAAATAAATTACTAACGGTTGATTACACCAAAAGAGTTTTAACAGAGGATTGTCCTCTATCTTCCAACTCATATAAAAGTATGAATTATATAGATGAGAGTGTTGCATTTGAACAACAAGACAAATATGATTTACTTGTTATCGAAGTATGTTTAGTGGAAAACGATAAAATCTGGATAATTGATTCTGGTACCACTAATCATGCATGTACCATCTCACAGGAAACAAGTTCATAGAGACAGTTAACAGAAGGTGAAACAATCTTTAAGGTAGGGACCGGGGAGATTGTTTCAACCAAAGCAGTGGGAGATATGAAGTTATTTATAGGAGATAAGTACATTTATTTGAAAAATGTACATTATATTCCTTCTATGAAAAGGAATCTAATATCTGTCTCTTGTTTGCTAGAACAAAATTATAAAGTTTATTTCGAAAATGATGAAATATTCATCAATATGGGAAATAAACAGATTTGCTCTACAAAATTAGAAAATAACTTGTACATGTTAAAACCAACTGAGGTCAAAGCTGTTTTGAACATAGAGATGTTTAAAACTGCTGGAACTCATAAAAAGAGGAAGATTTCTCACTTGAGACTGGGTCACATAAATCTCAACAGGATTGAGAGATTGGTTAAGAACGGACTTCTAAATAAGTTAGAAGACAGTTTATTACCACCTTGTGAGTCCTGTCTCGAGGGTAAAATGACAAAAAAGATTTTTTTTCTGGAAAAGGCTTTAGAGCCAAAGAACCCCAAGAGCTGATTCACTCAGACATTTGTGGGCCTCTAAATGTTAGAGAAAGATGAGAGTATGAATATTTCATCAGTTTTATAGATGATTATTCCAGGTATGGGCACGTTTACCTAATGCACCAAAAGTTTGAAACTTTTAAAAAGTTCAAAGAGTATAAGGCTAAGGTTGAAAACCAATTAGGTAAAAAGATTAAAACACTTTGATCGGATCGAGATGGTGAGTATATGGACTTAGAATTCTAGAACTATTTGATAGAATATGGAATTCAGTCTCAACTCATAGCCCCTAGCACACCTCAGTAGAACGGTGTGGTAAAAAGGAGAAACAGAACCTTGTTGGACATGGTTCGTTCCATGATGATTTATGCTCAATTACCAAATCCTTTTTGGGGACACGCAGTTGGGACTACGGTATATATTTTAAACATGGTTCCCTCGAAAAGTATTTCTGAAACACCTTACGAGCTCTGGAGAGGACGTAAAGGAAATTTATATCACTTCAGGATTTAGGGTTGTCCAGCACATGTGTTGGTGCAGAATCCTAAAAAGTTGGAACACCGTTCAAAAGTATGCCTATTTGTAGGCTACCCAAAAGAAACAAAACGTGGTCTCTTTTATGATTCTCAGGAAGATAAAGTATTTGTATCGACAAATGCAACCTTCCTAAAGGAAGATTATATATAGAACCATCAACCTCGAAGTAAGCTAGTAATAGAAGAAATGTCCAGAGAAATGACAAATGCATCAACAAGAGTTGTTGATCAAGCAGGTCCTTCAACAAGAGTTGTTGATAGAGCAGGTTCATCAATAAGAGTTGTTGATGAAAATGATACTCCACATCATTCTCAAGAGTTGAGAATGCCTCGTTGTAGTAGGAAGGTTGTGCAACAGCCTGATCAGTACATGGGTTTAATTGAAACTCAACTCATCATACCAAATGATGGTTTAGAGGATCCATTGTCTTTTAATCAAACAATGAACGATGTGGACAAAGACCAATGTATTAAAGCCATCAACCTTGAAATGGAATCTATGTATTTCAATTCTATCTGGGATCTTGTAAATCAACCAGAAGGGGTAAAACTCATCGGTTACAAGTGGATCTACAAGAGAAAACGAGACCAAACTGGTAAGGTACAGACCTACAAAGCTAGACTTGTGGCAAAAGAGTTTATCCAAAGAGAGGGGGTAGATTTTGAAGAAACTTTCCCTCCAGTTACCATGATAAAGTCTATTAGAATACTCTTGTCCATAGCCACATTTTATGATTATGAAATATGGAAAATGGATATCAAGACAGCTTTTCTGAATGGCTATCTTGAAGAGAGTATCTATATGTCTCAACCAGAAGGGTTTATACAGCAGGGTCAAGAGCAAAAGGTTTGCAAGCTTAATCGATCCATTTATGGACTAAAAAAGGCTTCTAGATCCTGGAATATGAGATTTGACGCTGCGATCAAATCTTATGGCTTTGAACAAAATGTTGATGAACCCTGTGTATACAAGAAAATCGTCAACAAAATTGTCGCTTTTCCGGTGTTGTATGTTGATGATATTCTACTCATTGGGAATAAGGTAGAATATCTAGTTCACGTTAAGATATGGTTGGCTTTACAATTCCAAATGAAAGATTTGGGAGAAACACAGTATGTTCTTGGAATCCAAATAGTTCGGAATCGCAAGAACGGAACATTGGCATTATCTCAAGCATCTTATATAGACAAGATGTTGTCTAGGTATAAAATGCATAATTTCAAGAAAGGATTTTTACCTTTCAAGCATGGAATTCACCTGTCTAAGGAACAGAGTCCTAAGACACCTCAAGAGGTTGAGAAGATGAATCGAATTCCATATGCATCTACAGTTGGGAGTCTGATGTATGAAATGTTGTGTACTCATCCCGATATATACTATGTCGTAGGAATTGTCAGCAGATTTCAGTCCAATTCTGGTCATGACCATTGGACTGCTGTTAAAAACATTCTCAAGTATCTGCGGAGAACGAGAGATTATATGCTCGTGTATGGTGCTTAGGATCTGATTCTTACTGGATACACTGATTCTAACTTTCAGACTGATATTGATTCAAGGAAATCTACTTCGGAATCAGTGTTCACTCTGGACGGAGGAGCAGTTGTGTGGAGGAGCATCAAGCAGAGTTGTATTGCAGACTCTACAATGGAAGCTGAGTATGTAGATGTAAGTGAAGCAGCAAAAGAAGCAGTATGACTCATAAATGGATCTCGAGATGGAGTTTATGTACTTCAACTTAGTATAAGATCTTGTAGATCAACCTGATGGGGTTACACCTATAGATTGTAAATGGACTATAAGAGGAAAGGGATGTTGATGGAAAAGTGTAAACCTTCAAGGCTAGACTTGTGGCAAAAGGTTATACCCAGATGGAGGGAGTTGACTATGAGGATACTTTCTCGCCTGTTGCCATGCTTAAGTCTATCCGCATCCTCCTATCCATTGTCTCATATTATGACTATGATGAGATATGGCAAATGGATGTCAAGGCTGCCTTTCTGAATAGTAATCTTGAGGAGACTATTTATATGGTACAACCCAAGGGATTCATAGCTCAAGGTCAGTAGCAAAAGGTTTGCAAATTGAGTCGGTCCATTTATGGATTGAAACAAGCATCTCGATCTTGGAACATAAGGTTTAATACTGCAATCAAATCTTATAGCTTTGACCAAAACGTTGATGAGCCTTGTGTCTACAAGAAAATCATCAACAGTTCAGTAGTTTTCCTAGTGTTATATATAGATGATATCCTACTCATAGGGAATGATGTAGGTTTACTAACTTCAGTTAACAACTGGCTAGCGACCCAATTCCAAATGGAAGATTTGGGAGAGGCTCAGTTTGTTCTTGGGATTCAAATCTTTCGAGATCGAAAGAAGTGCTAGCACTGTCTCAAGCATCATACATTAACAAAATGTTGATCAAGTACTCCATGTAGAACTCCAAGAGGGGCCTTTTGCCTTTTCGTCATGGAGTTACATTGTCTAAGGAGCACTATCCTAATACACCTCAAGAGGTTGAGAAAATGAGACAGGTCCCCGATGCATCTGTCGTTGGCAGTTTGATGTACACAATGTTATGTACTAAACTTGACATCTGCTACGCTGTGGGGATAGTCAGTAGATATCAATCTAATCCAGGACAAGATCATTGGATTGCCGTCAAGAACATCCTCAAGTAACTTCGAAGAACGACAGACTACATGCTTATGTATGGTTCTAAGGATTTTATCCTTATAGGATACACGGACTCTGACTTTCAAACTGATAAAGATTCTCGAAAATCCACTTCAGGATCAATGTTCACTCTTAACGGAGGGGTTGTAGTGTGGCGAAGCACTAAGCATGGGTGCATCGTGACTCCATTATGGAGGCCGAATATGTAGTGGCTTGTGAAGATCCTAAGGAAACTGTTTGGCTCAGGAAGTTCCTGACTGATCTGGAAGTTGTTCCAGACATGTCCAGGCCCATCACCCTTTATTGTGATAATAGTGGTGTTATGGTGGATTTTAGAGAGCCTAGGAGTCACAAGCGCGACAAGCATATCGAGCAGAAATACCATCTCATCAGAGAGATTGTGCATCGAGGGGACGTGATTGTCACGAAGATAGCTTCGGAGCACAAAGTTGCTCATCTGTTTACGAAGGCTCTCACGGCTACAGTGTTTGAGGGTCACCTTCAAAGCATGCGTCTACAGGATCGTCCGCGGATGGACTAGTGCAAGTAGAAATATTGTTGTAATTGGGCCTTTGTGCCTTAGTTTATTGTTTTGTACTTGTAATTTTCTTGTACACTCCACTAGCTTTAGGATAAGTGGGAGATTATTGGGGTTGATGCCCTAAATCTCGTAGGGTCCAGTAGTTTGTAAACACCTGTATGAACAAATATTTTGTGATGTAATAATATGATATATTTTATTCATTACAGTTTTTGAAATATGAGATATTTTAGTTGCATTAACCACAAACCAATAAACTAAAATCTCTGGTTATCGTTGTAACTTAAGTATGTATGTGATGACATACAAGTGGATTGTACTTTAAGTAATAACCTAAATGGTCTGTAGTATATGAATAAAGAAAGGAAACCTTATCCTGATGACGCTACGAGTGTAGCCCACTTTGTAGATGTTACAAGTGTTGTAAAGTGCTACAAATGGTCTGATCCTGACCATTCATGTATTAGACATGCTAGTGGGGATGCTCTATACATAAGAGTTTGTATAAGACCGGACCACGAAATATTTAGTCTCGTTATATAACGTCGTTCATGACAGAGACTTTCATTTCACTAGGATGAACATAGGTAACATGATCTTAATCCTGAGTGAGTTAGGAACTCCTACCTATGAGGGCGGCCCTTTGATTTGTATGGGTACGAGTGGCCAGATCGCTGACTCAAACCTACCACTTTGGGGGTTCGTCTGATTTGGGAGCTAGGAGCTCAATTATAAAAGACGAAATTCACTCCTTCCTCGATTCAGGGGTAAGTACATAAATTGCTCCCTTAAGGGTTGATTCCAGGACTTGAACAATGTGGCGTCACATCTTCTCTTGGCCCGAGAAGAATTTACTCATAGTAGAACTATGAAGTATTGTTCATTAGAGGAATCAGTGGTACTTAAGGAGTTAGATGTAATTCCAGGGGCAACAAGATAAATTGTTCCAGCTGTACTTACGAGCGATTTGTGAAAGGTCATCGTACTATTGATTGGTTATATCCAATGGACACAAAAATATATATGTAGCATTAAGAGTGCAACTGTCGATCTTTAGTGGAGTGTTCGGCAGTTAACAGATGGTGGATATCGTGATTAAAGAGTTTAGTCAATTATTCACGTACCGTTGGAGCTTCAAGCTACAAGTCTATAAGGTCCTCTTTGGTAGCTCAATGGATTCATGTTAAGAATCAGTTTTTGGATTAGTTTGAAGTGTTTAAATTAACAAGAGAAAATTTGATTATATATAATATAATTAAATTGCATCAATTATATGAGATATAATTGATTTAATCTATTCGATACATTAATTGGAGGAATTATTATTAAATGCTATAAAGGAGAAAAAGAACTATGGTTTATATATTCCATGAGATGTAATATTAAAACTATAGATTATGAATATATTATTTATTTGTAATTAAATCAATTATGGGATAATTGGTTTTGGTTTTTTCTCCCAATAACCAACTTAGTAGGAAGTTGTGATCAGTTATGGTAACTGATGGATAAAATGAAAATGGTTTTGGTTTTTTCACTATGCGATCATTAAGCGATTGATAATTGGACGCACAAAAGAAATAGCTATACGAGAGCTTGAGAGCATAAACGATCGTGCATAGAGTTTTCTATACAATAGACACCTATTACTAAATGATCAAGTACCTTGTCTATACAATAGACTACTGTTATCTCCCACTTACTCGATTGTCTATACGATCTGTCCATTTCTCCCTCCTCTACCAAATCCATACAGAGCCCACAACTCTTGGATTCTCACACCGAGAATACTAAGGTAGTCTTCTAGTGGTGTCTCCTTACTGTTCGAGGGTCAAGTGTTATTTATTCTTGTTCGAGGAGATTGTTGAGGCGTGACGTTCATGCTGGTGAACGATCATGTTGTTAGATCGAGGGAATGAGAAGAAAAGTTCTTCAAGGGTAAGTTCTCTTTATCCTTAGTATTTTCCTTTTGAAGCATGCTGTAATTTAGAGTTTATGCATAACTATTACTGTTTGATTGTAAATGTGTATGTTCTTTCACAATGGGGTTTAGAACGATCTCGCTTCCGCTCACTGGTCTCTTTGATAAGAGTTCCTTCATAGTTCACAGAAAAATTTGCATAACTCAACGAAAACTGTGGACATATCTTCTTTTAGGTATGCTCGAACACCAATTGGAAGAAGTCTCTGAAGCAAGACATGTGAGTCCTAATTTTTTAGCCCCCATAGCTTTCCATCTTTCTCACTCACACATCTTGATATATTTGATACAAACCCATCAGAAAATTTGACGGATTTCATCTACTTACAAAATGCAACCTTGTCACTACTAGTCAATGTGTATGCAGCGTGTGGCTTTACAACTTTATCCCTTACTTTTTGCTGGTGTAGTTCTTTTCGTATATTTAGATATTCTAAATCCAAACGAGCATTAATTGTATCCTTATTCTTTCCCTCAATATTTAACAATTTTTCTACCAAATTATCACAAATATTCCTTTCGATATGCATAACATCCAATTTATGTCTCAATAAAAGTTTTGACCAATTTGGATGTTGGAAAAATGTACTTTTTTTAATTCTAATTTAAACTACGTTTCCATTTTTTATCACGCTTCTTTGGATGTTTGCTAAGCATGAAAAAGTTTAACAAGTTCACCTATCGTAAGATATCTTCTTCATCCATGAAAACTAGAGAAGGTCTACTGTAACGACCCGACCCCCTAAGACTTAGGTAAGGCCGTTACTAACATAAATGCATGCAAAGAATATAAAACGACGCTCAGTTATTTGAAATAAATGCTAATTAAAACAAGAGAAGTTCAAAAAACATTTATTAAATGCAATTGTTAAAAACAATAATAGGGTACCTATAAATCATAAAGGTTAATAAATACATATGAAAAACAATTCTTAATAATAAGTTTCAAACATCAAAATTAAACATTAAGAGAAACATGAAAAGAACTCTAAATCTCATGATGCGGAAGCGTAAAAACTAGTCCCAGTGACACGATCACGAATTCCGCTGCGCCATCGCCGGTGCATCTCTACACTTACCTGAAACATCAACATAAGAAAGAATGAGTATGAAATACTCAGTAAGTAGCCCCACCACTGGGGTCAGGCTAGGCATCTATGTCCTCTAGATACCCGCATATGGCACATAAACACATGAAACAGACAAGAGACTGAGTCCTATCCTATTGTAGTTAAGTATGCCCACAAAATTGGTGGATCCCGAAGGAAACACAAAACTGGTGAATTCCGGAGGAAACACAAAACTGGAACCACAAAACTGGTGAATCTCAAAGGAAACACAAAACTAGTGAATCCCGAAGGAAACACAAACTGGTGAATCCCGAAGGAACCACAAAACTGGTGAATCCCGAAGGAAACAAAAAATTGGTGAATCCCGAAGGAAACATAAACTGGCGAATCCCGAAGGAAACACAAAACTGGCGAATCCCGAAGGAAACACAAAACTGGTGAATCCCGAAGGAAACACAAACTGGTGAATCCCGAGGGAAACACAAAACTGGTGAGCATCTAACTAATCAATGAGGATATTCACACAGTCTCAACGTTCCAAGAATCAACACCATACAATTCTAAAACATACATGAAATCCTTGGTACCATGGCTCCATCACATACACATAATCCTCAACAACATATTATACAACATTCATGTAGACCTTACATCAAAATTCTACAACATACAAGTACGCCTCAACACCAGCAGATCAGATGTCGACATAAGAAAACACATACCATCACATACTAACGATCAAGTGCTTAGGTGTGTATTTAAATAATTCAGTACTCGTGCCAGAACATACTTTGATTCAAGTTATACTATCAATCAACATGCTAACAATTTACCAAAACATACACTCACCATGCTAGCATACAACTAAAGCCTGGCCCGTGGGCATTCCAGTGGTAAGATTACTTATCTCAAATAAAGTCCAAAAGTTAAGTCAAGCGAACAAACTCCTTTCTAGCTTTCCACAACTTTTGAATGAGATCCTAAAACATGGACAAAAATCGCTCTTAACCTTTAACCCCAATTTTTAACATTAAATCATTCCCAAATTACCAGCACAACTTATCCAAAAGTGGTTTAACTAAGATCACCTCAAAGTTCTAACACCAAAATTTTGTTGGAATCAAACTCAAGTCGTTCGCGTCTAAATTCAAAACTTCTCCAAAACTTGAATCTAAAGCCCAAAGTGTAGTTTGTTCCAAATTGTCTTCAATCTCTTGAATAAATGCCTTAATCTAAGCAATTCAATAATAATGGTTAGAATCTCAAACAAATTCCAGTAACAACATTTTAATTCAATCCTTCCAAGGCTTAATATACTTAACAAAATGTTGCTTGGTCCAAAATTAGTTTCAAACTCAAATCCGTTTACGAACCCAACTTAATCCTGCGTAATGCCTGACAACACACTTCGACCTTAAAATTCCTTCAATGCTTGAATCTATGGCCCAAACATAATGGGTGTTAACAATTTTAGCAAAAACCAACTGAGTAACCAAAAGCTTCAAGAAAATTCTAAAAGACTCATATCTTACCCAAAACTTCACCACAAGCCAAAATCTGACAAACGGCGGTGAAGGGAGGCAGTGACCGACGGAGATCGGCGGCTGGGCTGGCGGCGTGCGAACGGTCAGTATCAGAACTAGACGGATTGAGCAGTTCTCGACGGAACGCAGCGGACGCCTTCGGATCTGGGCTCTCGGCGGAATGCAACGGACGAGGCATCTGCTCTGACCAGTCGGCGCGCTGAGGGGGCTTCGAATCCCCAACTACTCGTCGGCGTCGGGTTCGACGAAAAATTGAGCTGTCGTCGACGGCTAGGTTTTCTCAAGGGGGGGCGCGTGCGGTGAGGTTGAAGAAGAAGATTTTAAGTTTTGTTTATATAAAAAGAAAATTAATAATAAAACAAAAACTAAAAAGGAAATAAAATAAACTTTATTTTATTCCTTTCCTTATTCCACTTTATACTATTAAATTCATTTCCTTCTCAAAATGAAATTAATTCCTGTCATTAATTTCTAAATTGAATAAATTCAGTGCCAAAAATTAAATTCCGCAACTACATTTGACTTCCAAAATTCCAAAAATGCCCTCAATAATAAAAGAAAATACTGAAATTACAAAAAAAAATAAAAAAAAATATTTGGGGTGTTACATCTACGTTCCACTTTTCCATCATATTGTACGAAACTGTCGGTCATTTGGACGAAGTAGGTACTCCCGACGGTAATTTGGACAACCGTCGGGATAACTCTAATAAAAATCTCTTGAGTCTTTTTTACCATCGAACTTCTCCCAACAGTCTAGAAAACCCGAGTGAAGTAGGCACTTCCAACGCTCGTTTGACAATCGCCGAGAAAACTCAAATAAAAATTTCTTACTTTTTTTTTACAATTGAACCTCGCCTAACAGTGTAGGAAACCGTCGGGCTATGTAAGTACTCTCGACGGTCATTTGGATAACCGTTGGGATAACTCTAATAAAAAGTTATCGAATCTTTTTTACAATTGAACATGGCCCAATGGTGAAGAAAACTGTCGGGCATAGTAGGCACTCCCGACGGTGGTCCAAAAACCGTCCCGACCCTAATCAGATGCTTGTCGGGAGATGATTCTATCCCGACGTCGCAATAATACCATCGGGAAAAGTTTGTTATCCTGACGTTTTTCCTTCGTCGAAAAATACGAAAATTCTTGTAGTGTTCTCTTCTCAACTCTAGAAGTTGTGATTTATCAATACACTGTGTAAAAAGGTATGTATTTTGTATTGAACAGTTCCACTATTTCTTTTATGCTAGAATTCATTAGCTTGTTTCTTTTCAAATCCTTGCTTGTTTATTGTTTATTTTTTCTAATATCTAATTACTCTAGTGATTATTTGATCCAACTAATAATTAAATACCCACCAAAAAAATGTTTTGTATACTAATCGTCAAAAAATAGTTTAAAAAGATATTTAAAAAAAGAAAAAAAAAAGAAAGAAATTCAAATTTTTAGTGAAGAGATCCAGTCGGGCTTCACATCGCAGTTACTAGGGTCACACCAAGTCACATGTATTTGTGGCTAGGATTGGGGCGTGTATGCGTTAATCAAGTCGGGTATCCACCAGGTCAATCTGTGTTGTTGAGCGGAGAAGGTAGAGGGGCCTAGTGATAACTTGGTTGGGTCCCAATTGGGTGAAAGGAATTGGGATTAGGCCACGTATGCTACCTAACCGGATCTCAACGGGTCAATGAGTGGAGTTTGGCCTGGTCGGGTAAAGACCGGGTGAAAGAAGTTGGAACCAGATGTCGAGGAGGTCGGGTGTCCAACAGGTGAGTTTAGATAGGTGTTGGCCTGGCTAGGAGGTAGAGGGGACTTGTTGATAACCTAGCCGGGCCGGGGGAGCAAGAACATTAAAATTTGAGCATTTTGGGAAAATATTATAAATTTGATTTTTGTATGTATATATTATTAATTCAATCTTCATTTTTGTAAAGTTGTAGGAAAGAGTAACCAGAACTCTTAAAATTTTTATCTAGTTAGGAATAAAACAAGTTTTAAATTTCATTTATAAACAATAAGAGATAATTTTTAATAAATTCAAGCTACCTATATTCTAACTCTTAGAATTCTAAATTTTTCACATTATTGTGAATAATAATTAATTAAATAATGATCCATCCCTTATTACTTTAAAGTTAACTCTTAAAAATTCTAAATAGATTAATTATTCACGTGAGTATGAAAAGTTTGATTAAAAATTTGAAATTTCAATATTAATATAACTAAATATAAATTCATGAATTTTATAATTTTTTTTAGAAATAAATCAAGAAAACTTTGAATATGAAAGTTTTTCGTATTCTACCTTTTCATATTATCTTCTCCTGAATTATAATTAATAATGGAATTCTAAAAAATAATAGTGTAATTATAAGTCACCCACTCAACCTTTTATTAATAAAGAAACTCAAATAAACTTTGGTACGTACATCTTTTACAACTTCAATATATCAACATTTTGAGATGTTGATACACTAAATAAACTTGTAAAATAAAAAAGAAAAAATGTAGTAAGTATCGGTGAAAAATACAATAAAACTTATTTTTATAGTGATGGGAGTTAGAGAGTTACAAAAGGTTTTGCTAAAACTATTATAATTTCATCTTAAGATTAGATTAAAGGAAAAAAAAATCTTTAGGTATGACAATATTGATAACTAATAATTAATTATTTATGTACTATTTATAAGTGATCTTTAATGATATATTTTGCAAAGGAAAAAACATGCCCAATTTTTTTTCCCAACATCTGATTTTTAATATATTATATATTACAAATAGATTATAGATTATAGATTTAAAAGAATAGTGACTCTTTCTTACACACTAGCACAAAACGTATATGCAGTTTCTCACACACAAACACAAAAAGCTTCGGCTTTGTATATAGATAATACTAATTGGTTGATGAGAGAGAATGAATCAAAAAGTTAAAAAGGTCCAAAAATCAAGCTGAAACCAATATATGAAAAATGTCCATACCAGTTGGTGGAGTGCAGTTGGTCCAAGATGTTCATGGTCACGATAAAATTAAAAAAAAATTAAAAAAAATAGATTTTATCAAACCTTTATTTTTAGGGGCATTTGGATTGAGAGAATTGGGATATGAATAAGGTTGGGAATAGATAAATAATAAATATCCCCTTATTTGGTATAAGTTTTGTAACTTTGGCATAGGAATAAGCTATTCATGCATCTATTATACCCATGAATGATTCTCATCCAAAAAGTTGGATTTTCTTCATTCACACTCTCTCTTCTCTTATAATACATTTGTAACATCCTGAATTTCAGGAACATTTAAGTTAGTTATCTAAAATTATTGAATTTTAATTTCCCTCTTATTTTTGGAAATTGGGATTAAATTGAAACAATTGAAAAACTTTTATTGATTAAATTGAATTTAATTGATTAGATATTCGAACTAATTACCTTGAAAATATTGAATTTTGTCTCCTTTTGATTTTGGATTTTAGAGCCAACTTAAAACAATGAAGGAGATAATTAATTTTACGTGGTTTTAAATTGATTTAAATATTGAAAGAATTTAATTTGTATCAAATTGATGGATTTTATGGCATTTAATTTTGGTTTTTGAAGCCTAAATTAAGGTAATTTGAGAATTTAATTGATTTATTAATTTAATAGAATCTTTGAAAATTTTGGAGATATTATGATAAAATATCTTATTTATCTTTTTAAAATTTAAAAAAAATGAAAGAATTGGGATTTTTCGAAATTAAAGGAGAGTGAAATGAGGCAGAAAATTAGGGAGAAAACAATTCGGTTTTTCAGCGACATCTTCCACAAAATTGTTGATTTACGGAGTCTAAATCATTGGATCGTGCTGAAATTTGGTGTTTAGGACATATAGGGTTTCATTTTGAATGGTTGGATCGTTGTCTGAAGCTCTGGTTTATCCGTAATTGTTGCAGAGTAGAATCTGTAAAACTGGAAATTCTCCTTCTCTCTCACTCTCGTAAACCCTCCTCATGTAAGACCCTCACTACCAACCGCTAGCCTAAATAATTTGTGTCGTCCGATAGCAACACCCGTCGCCTATCTATGGTTGCCACCACCACGCTCGCCATTGTCATCAGAATTGATATCTTGGGTAAGTTATTTGGTATTTTATGGGTTCTTGGAAGATCTTGAATACTCATCAAATTTTGGTTTAAGTTTTTGCTCACCTATATTGTTTTGATGTTGAAATTGGATTTTACAGCCAGTCAAGGTGCTTTTCGATCAGATTAAAATTGTTAGGCGTCCTTTTTTTTAAAAAGTTTGGAGTCTTCGTTGAGAATTTTTAGATAGCCACTAAGTGTTGACTTAACTTTTGTTTTAATTGTGATTTTTGGAGGTTGGATTAAAAGTTCTAAAGCTATTGTCCATTAAAGTTAAAGGTTGATTTTGGTGATATAGTTATTGGATTGTGTTGATTTTGAAGCTTCGAAATGGTTTTAGGATCAAACCATGTGTTGGGTAAGTTGTTTGGAGACATTCAAGTTAAGTTATGATTGGAATTGTGTCCTAAATAATGGAATTAATTTTTTATTTTTGGTATAGGGTTTGAATCAAGAATCAAAGGATTTTGAAGTGTTATTCACCAAATTTGAGATCAATTTCAAGACAATTTTGGTAAGTAATTGGACCTTGGGACTGTAAATATTTGGGCTTAATGGATGATGTAAATTGGGTGATTGGGAATTTTGACCTTATTTTGGAAATCCTAATTTTTTGTTTATCACCTAGGACTTGGTTCGTGACCTCTTGGGCAATTAAAAGTTAAGGTTGTTTGAGCTCGTATTGACTAAAACTTGAGGTAAGTGTCCTTCTACTGGTTTGCCTTCGAATCAGTTGTCCCTACCATGTGGACGACTTATTTAATATTACTTGAACTCTTTACTTAAGAATACATGGACTGGTTACTTAAGATTACATGGACTATTTCTTGAGACTGCTAAGACGGATTTAACTGATTATTCTAGACTGTTGGGACTAATAATTTATGATTGATTGAACTGCATGACTTAATGCCATTGACTGATTGGATTTGACTATTTTATCTATGAAGATTGTACCATTGACTGAGGATATATATGAAATTTTATCCCTAAGTTAAACGATTGTAAAATATAACATAGGAGTTATATGAAAACTGATGCATGGTAAGTTATAGGGTTCCTATTAGTTTTTCTTATTTGAGCAGGTGTACACACTACGACTAATTCATGTTTCTTCAGGTTCATGTCTATGACTGATTTATGGGCCTTCGGGTTACATACTATGACTGATTCATGTTCCTTCAGGTTCATGTCTATGACTGATTCATGTTCCTTCAGGTTACACACTACGACTGATTCATGTTCCTTCAGGTTCATGTCTATGACTGATTCATGTTCCTTCAGGTTCATGTCTATGACTGATTTCTGGGCCTTCGGGTTACACACTACGACTGATTCATGTTCTTTTGGGTTCATGTCTATAACTGATTCATGTTCCTTCGGGTTCATGTCTATGACTAATTTGTAGACCTTCGGGTTACACACCACGACTGATTCATGTTCCTTCGGGTTCATGTCTATGGCTGATTTGTGGACCTTCGGGTTACACACTATGACTGATTCATGTTCCTTGGGGTTCATGTCTATGACTAATGCATGTTCCTTCGAGTTCATGTCTATGATTGGTGGACCTTCGGGTTACACACTATGACTGATGTGTGCTCCTTTGGGATCACTACAACTAATATGATAGGCATACACTGATGCCTAGATAAACTAGCTAATAGGTAACCTAGAGGGCCTAGTAACGGTCACTTATTGGGTATTGTTATACTCATCCTTTCTTCCTTTATGTTTTTCAGGGAATGACAGGAATAGGTTGGCGAATGATAGACGGGACTCGTGACAGAGCCATATGGGACAAGAGAAATCGCTTCCGCCCACTCTATATTTTTGTCATTTGAATGTTTTGAAACTAGAATTTAATGTGAATTTTAATATTTTGAATGTTTTCTTTATGAATTTTTAAGAGACCTCGAATAAAAGTTTTATTTATTTATCATTTATTTGTTTTCTAGTTTATTTTGGAAAAACTATCCTTATTGTTTTAATGAATTTTTATGGTCAAAATATCTGGGTTTTAAATGTGTATTTAGTTATAACGGGCCTTGTCAGAGTACTCGAAAGGTCGGGTCATTACAACATTTATTTATTCTTTTATTTTATATATTATTAAAATAAATGGTATCACAGCCTTCAAGCTCAACTTTTCATCAAATTTTCTCTCTATAGTTGTCTCTCTCTACAGCCTTGGGGGAAATGAAGCATGAAAGTTAAGATTTTCTTCAAAGGTATGGCTTTTAGTCATGATCTTAAACTAACATTCTAAGAAATTTGAATTTGAAGTCTCTCTTATCCTTGAAAGGCTAAAGGATATATCATATTTAGTGATTAATTTGTATTCTATCCGAAAGAAGTCGTGGTTAACCTTGATAGCGGAATACAAATTATCACAAAATTTGATGGATATGTTTAAGCCTTACAAAGATTAAAGATCGATCGATTGAAGATTCTAATTTGTTTCAATACTAGCTTAATATCATTACTTTCATCACACCTTTAAAGAAAGTTTTGACAGATTGGTTCAAAATCCCAAGGTTCACTCTCTCTCTCCCTATGCTTTCTTAATTACTCTCTAAGATTTCTCACCCCCAAACGATCATCGATAACACTGCCTCTTCCTCATAAACCAAAGAACCACAAAATATTGATGATCTTCTAAGTATCATTCAAAAATACAATTCAGTCGAAGCAAAAATTGCTAAGGTTGAAGATCGTCTCAAAAATTGGACCATTCCTAAGTTGGATCCAAAATTGATCTATAAGATCAACAACTTCAATTTCTCTCAAACTGACGACCGAGAAAAATCTCGCAATGAAGGATGAGTTTACTGAAATCAACCTTCTTCCATGAGAATCTATAAAGGAAGCCATAGATAGATTCAAATATTTACACATCAGATGTATTCAAGTGGCCCTTAAACCTCTATTCAGAGAAGGATTAGACGTTCCAGTCTATCTTGCCCTCAGAGATAAGAGGCATCTTCGATTCTCACACTCTATTCTAGGAATCGTTCAATCAACCTTGAAAGAGGACCAGTTTACTTCACGTGCAAATCGGGATTTATTGTTTCCCTTCAAGAACCAAATCTCTGAGATGCCCTCAACCTTAATGTTCATTCTCAAGGCCTCGAATTAAAAGACGGATCCCTCCCGTTTTTCGCCTGTTATCGTGTATATTTCAAGTTAATGCATACAAATGTATTGTCGAGTGCTTTAGGAATATCTCCTAAAGGAAGCACCATGCTTAGGGAAGTCAATATTAAGAAATCCTCTATTACTGTCCCAAAGCTTCTACAATGGAATTAACTCACAAAGAATTCAGTTTGGAGAATTTTAGGAACGAATACTCTTATTACAAAACAAAGTGAGGATGCTACGATCATAAAACATCATAACGGAGATGCTGAAGTTCAGTTCTATTCAGACCCAAGATATCCCAGGATTCAAGAAATTATGAGTAGTAGGCCAAGCATTTCTTCCGAAACGTGGCTAACTAGTCACACTTCCAGATCTAGGTCGATGAGAACGTTCGTAGATTTTGAGAGATCGATTCTAGACATTCAGTATAAAAGCAATGAAGGTTCTTTATCCCCTACTCAATTCGACATGGAAAGGAGATCAAAACCAATTTACAATCAAATTAATGTACTATCGAATTATGAGACTCCTGAGCAAAGATATGAGCGAAATTACAGTCAATATATAAATCTCTATATATCTCAACCAAAGGAGACTAGAGGAGCTTTCATTCTGAAAGGAGATTTCTTCAAAAGAATGAAAGAAAGAGTTGAAGCGACAGAACGTCATTGTCTCACTCTCAAACAAAGCCACACTTGGAATACGACCAGTGGAAAAGAGATAGTTGTAGACTATCCACCTGAGGAAGAATTCTATTTTTCTCACCCGGTAGTCTCAGCCATCAAGATGGTATCCTCTCCATACAAAACCATCGATGAATAGAAAGTTTCGAAAGTTGAAGTACGAGAAATAAAAAATATCTCGCATCAACTGAATTACTCAAATAACATTCTAACAACCCTCTCTCAGACAGTTGAGAAAATAAAGGATCAAAAAGTTGCCCCAAGTTCAAGCCTTAAGGGCATACCAAAGATTGATCCAAACCGACCAATCTTCCAACCAAATACCTTTCCCATTGGAGACCTGAAAGGCAATCCAGAAGAACTTTTAGCTGAGATCAATAAGAAATTATCAGTATTCAAAATTGACCAAGGAGAAGCAGACTCTTCAAAGAAGACCTAAGTCTCCAAAGTTGTTAATATGATAAAAGAGTCCAAAGGGACTTCTGCATCTTATACAAAAATCCTTCATGTTGTCTCTTATAGCACAGAAATGAAGAATCATTATGCAAAATCCTCTCCTTCAGATCTAGGATGGGATGATTTTCGTCCAGATCAAAAGACTTATGATGGAACCTCTATTATAAGCTGGAACATTTACGGATGTTCCGATCAGCAAATGATGAATATTTTCTAAGAAATTCTTCTAGCTGCTACCGCCTATAGCACTAGAAAAACTGTTCTAAGCACCGCTCACATTCTGGTTTCAGGATTTACAAGAAATCTGAGTAGCTGGTGGCACAATCAACTTTCTGAACAAGAAAGGCAGACTATCCTAACTACCACAAAGACAGTTAGGTAAAGCAAGAAGGAAACCCAGAAGCAGGAATTGTCCCAATAGAGATAATGCAAAATGAAACATATATGGTTAACTCATTAGTATACACTGCAATGAAACACTTTGTAGGACGAATAGTCATATACAGTAATCAAGCTACTGAAGCACTTCTCAAGATGCATTTAGAAAGATGAGTGATTTCAAATGGTACAAGGATGTTTTTATGGCGCGTCTTTATAATCTTACATCCTGTGGAGACGAAATCTGGAAACAAAAATTCGTAGAAGGACTACCTCTTTATATTGCCGAAAAATTTTATCAGAAGATGTCTGAAATCTTCGAAGGAAATCAAATCAACTGGAACTATCTCACCTACGAAGACATTACCAGTAACATTCAAGCACTATGCTTAAGTCTTTGTAAAGACAACAAGCATAATCAAAGAATCATCAAAGATGCAAATTATCGAAAGGAATTAGGGAATTTCTGCAAACAATACGGCGTTGAACAAGATCTACCGCCTTGAAAAAAAAATAAAAATCCTCTAAGAAATCCTACAGCAAAGGACGACGAACGAAAGACGAAGAAAAACCCCGAAGAGGAAATACTACAACAGAAATAAGAAGTATTCCAAAAGAAAGGAACCACTTGTTTCCGATGCAACAAACAGGGTCACTATGCTAATAAATGCCCCTTGGTAAGAAAAATCAACAAGCTAGAGATTGACAATGACCTAAAACAATCTCTTCTCTTTGGAGACTTCTCCTCTGAAGGATATTCTTCCGATTCCTCTCAATTTTCAGAAGAAGTTATCCATTGTACAGGATGTATGAATGTTTTAACAAGAGACCAGGAACACCTACTTGATCTAATAGAAGAGCTTCCTAATGAAATATCTCGAAAAACGGTCCTCCTAAAACTTCGAGAGTCTCTAGAAGGCCAAAATACAAAGCCTCAAGTCTTGGATCCAATTCAATATTCCTTTCAGGAAATACTCAATTGGGTCAATAATGAGTCATTCCAAGAACCCATAAAGGCTTCTGACCTCCACATGGAAGTCAAGAAACTCAAAAGGGAAGTCGCCATCAATAAGCAACGACTGTCGATTTTGGAAAATGCATTCAGTGATTTCCAACAACAATCTGAAAAAGCAATTACCCCAGGAGAAACTTCAGGAGTCCAAAAAGATGATATAGAGGGAATCGACTATATCAGTAAAATCTTCCATAAAAAATGGTTATCTAAGGTCACATTAAGGTCCAGGATTTAAACTTTGAAGCAGTTGCCTTACTAGATTCTGGAACAGACCAAAACGTCATCCAAGAAGGATTAATACCCTCATGGTATTTTGAAAAAACAATGGAAGTTCTGAGAGGAACCAACAACCAGAGACTTCACATTAATTATAAGTTGCCAAAAGCGCATATTTGCAAAGGAGATGTATGTTTCGTTAACATATTTCTTTTAGTCAAAGACCTATCGGAGGAAGTTATTCTGGGCACACCCTTCCTTACTAAATTATATCCTTTTCATGTTTCTGAGAAAGGATTGTCATCTCAGAAATTTAGAAAAATAATGACTTTTGAGTTCTATCATCCAATAACTCCTAAGTACATTGCAAATATTGAAGAAGAAATCCAACAGTTTATCAATAGGATTTCTAAGAAAGAGAAGCAAATTGAGTTCCTTCAAGATGACATTCAGAATAAGAAGGTTGCTGACCAAATTGCTAAGGCTTCGGTCCAAAAGAAAATCCAGCATCTGCTAAAGAAAATGGAAGTTGAAATATGTTTGGACATCTCAAGTGCCTTTTGGGCCCGCAAAAGGCATATTGTTGAGCTCCCTTATGTCGATGGATTTGATGAAGCCCAAATTCCCACTAAGGCCAGGCCCATTCAAATGTCAAAATACCTATTCAAAATCTGCAAGGCAGAAATTGATGAGCTCCTTTGAAAAAGGCTTATTAGCCTATCAAAAAGCCCATGGTCCTATGCGGCCTTTTACGTCAATAATCAAGCCGAGAAGGAACGAGGAGTTCCGAGATTGGTAATCAACTATAAACCCCTTAACAAGGCTCTCAAATGGATTAGGTATACCATTCCTAATCGACAAGAGTTATTAAAAAGAATAACCTCAACCAAGATTTTCTCAAAGTTTGATATGAAATCTGGATTTTGGGAAATCCAAGTATCTGCAAAGGACAGATATAAAACTGCCTTCAACGTCCCCTTCGGATAATACCAATGGAAAGTCATGCCATTTGGATTAAAAAATGCTCCTTCAAAATTTCAAAATGTCATGAATGACATATTCAACAAATATCAAGATTTCACTATTGTCTATATAGATGATGTCTTGGTATTCTCAAACACAATTGAACAACACTTTAAGCACTTGCAAATGTTCTTCAACATTATTAAGACAAATAGTCTTGTGGTATCTTTACCAAAGGTTAAATTGTTTCAAACAAAAATTAGATTTCTTGGTTATGACATTAATCAAGGAATAATCAAACCAATCCAACGATCGCTAGATTTCGTGGATAAGTTTCCAAACACTATTCAAGAAAAGACACAGCTCCAGTGCTTTCTTGGATGTGTAAATTATATTGGAGACTTTATCAAAGACCTCCGTACCATCTGTCTCCCCCTTTATGACAGATTAAAAAAGAACCCAAAATCATGGACGAACGAGCATACTCGAGCAGTTCAATTAATAAAAGCTTTAGCAAAAGGCATCACATGCTTATCGTTAATGGACTAAAAAGCTTATCCAATTGTGGAAACCGATGCATCTGACATTGGTTACAGCGACATTCTCAAGCAAGGAATTAATGGAAGAGAAACAGCATTCCGTTATTATTCTAGAGTCTGGAATGATGCTCAAAAGAACTATTCCACAGTAAAAAAAGAGATTCTCGCAATAGTAAATTGCATTCAAAAGTTCCAAGGAGATCTTATCAACAAAGATTTTCTGGTGCAAACAGATTCAAAGGCCAGTAAATACATCTTTGAAAAGAATGTGAAGAATCTAGTTTCAAAGAAAATCTTTGCAAGATGGCAGGCAATCTTATCCTGCTTTGATTTCAAAATTGAGCCTATATAAGACACAGAAAACTCTCTTGCGGATTATCTAAGTAGAAAACACCTCTCAAGGGAACAACCTCCTAAAAAATATCTCCCTCATAAAATCCTAAAAGCTCATGGAACCTCCCGGCCATCCTCGACCACCAAGACGGCCTCCATTGTCGCAGAGCGTTCAGGCTAGCCCTTCCAAACAGCCCATCTCTCAATCTTCTACACCATCTCCCATGAGTGTAAACAATTATGCCAAGGACACCGACTTTGAAATCATGTCTAAAAGGCGTCTAGGCAGTGCCCAAAAGGCACTTTCAATATAGTCAGGATCCTTAAGCCTGCCTCCTCAACCCTCAACAACACTGTTACGTCCTTCGGGAGTAAACAGCTCAAATAAGAAACCCATAAGGCCATCTTCAAATTTAATTCTCAAAAACCCATCAATATTTTCCCAAGTGGTAAAACCAAAGGTTTTCCAACCAAGGCCACCAATTTCAGGATATTTCACTAAAACAACAATGGTCGATCTAATGATCGAGCCAGAGTTTGACGGACCATCCATTCAAGAAGTCTGTTCTCAAGTATTCCCTCCCGAATTCAACTATCTTCCCGAAGATGTATAAAAAAACAAGAACTTTCTACGAATTCATCTTTGTAGACACCAAATCCATAGAAATTACTCATGTTCCGAATCGTTCCAATCCTTCAAAAATCGTATACTCAAATTTGAGAATATTCAAAGTACTAACTCCATCCTACTGGAATCAAGGGATGTTTGTAGCAAAGAAATTCTCAAAACCCTTCAAATCTCAAACATATACATACCATGATTACATGCGAGCATGGTATAATATTTTCTGGTTTCAAGCATACAACCATTCTTGGTTTGTGACATTTTGTAAACAAGCTTATAAAATGCATTTTCCAAATTGGTTTCAATCATGGTGGAACTATTTTAGACTATCAGAAGAAATCTTCCCAGTAGAAGTCCAAAAGTCTTACACCTTTTTCAAAATAACATCTATGCATCTCCTCTTTCAAAGAGGTTTAGATTTGCGTTATATTTTACAATTCTATGGATCTTTTGTTGGAATTTCCAACTAGGACCATATGGAAATTTTAAAGCATTAAGGATCAAGTGGTGGGAAAAGTTTGACTACTCTCACCTAGAAGCGTCAAAGCTAAAACATTGGTTCAAAGCCAATGCTCATCTACAAGATCTATCTCGTCAAGAAGATAAACAATTTACTTTGACAAAAAAGACCAATCATGCTGGAGTAGAATCACATGCTGATTTTACTTCAGTTCTCAATACAGTCGTCAAGTAGTTATCAGACCATGACGAAACTCAAGAAGATGCAAACTCTTCTGCATCAGTAAATAATGAAGTCGAATATGATGAAGATGATTATGATCCTTTCGCCGATTACGACATAATGACCCATTTTTAGACTCACAGCCAAATTAGTCTAAGAAATAGTGACTCAAATGTTTATTTAAATTTAAAATTATGTAAATTATTTAAATTGTAATCATGGATTAAACACCCACTGGCTACCGCGGTTAGCTGAAGATTGGAAAACTCATCAGATCACTGTGAGAGAAATGACTATATATCCCATTAACTCATAAGATTACATTGCCATTAACTCATAAGATTACATTGGGCAATCAAAGTAGACGAGGTAGCTGAAGGAGTAAGACCCTAGATCGTAGTCTCAAAAGAGTTGATACGGTAGATACATTCAATAGTCATTCCAATCAAGGCCATTCAAGAGAAACTGGATGACATCATCAATAGCTATCAATTGAAGATCTTATCAAGCGTGCTTGAAGAAAAGATAATGCAGACATATCTCATCTATCTACCTTTATTGCTTTATGTTTTATTGTTTTATTATTTCTCATTATGATGAGATAAGGTCAAGTGGGGGTCCCAGAATTGCTTGTAGGCGAAGGCCTAATAACAATTCTATAAGTAGCACTCGATCTCGACCCTAAATGGTATCAGAATAGGCCTAATAACAATTCTATAAGTGTCTAAAACTTTTATATTTATTATATATCAATCAACTAAACTTTAAAAGAAAAAAAATTAAATATAGAAAAACAATCCTCATCTTTTTTATTATAAATATTTAAATAAAAATTTAATATAAACACATGTTTTGATCTAATTGGATTTGTAAACAATTAAAAGAGAATAGGAAGTGTTTAACTTGGTTTTGAAACAATCAGTGGGCATAAAATCTTGAAAGTTAAAGCATGCAAGTAAATATTTAGAATGTAAAAAAGATATATAAAATAATTGTGAGAAAAAACATTTGGAAATTATATAAAAATTGGAGGAGATAATATACCTTTCAAAAAAAAAAGTAATAAATAACTATTGTTATTGCACACGGATTAAAATACCCAAATTGTAAGTAAATTTGGAGATAGAAAAACAAAAGGAAAAAGGGAAAGAAGTTTCTGCACACATTGGTACTTTTACATATATTATAGATTATAGATAGGCTATAGAAATATATCACTCTTTTTATTTACATTATATAATAAATACTTTCAACCATATTTGTTTTTATTTTTTAGAAAGATATTCCAATCTAAATTTAAATTAATATTTATTTGATAAAAAAATCTTAAATTTATCTATATTATTTCCTTGAAAAAAATAACATATTAAAATAATATAAAATTATTAATTTAAAAATAAAATAAAATTAATAAAAATAGATAAGCTATATAAGCTTAAATTACATTAAATTAATGAATGTGTAAGCCATTTTCGAGTAGAATTATAACAAAAGTAATAAAATTATCCAAATATTTCTAAATATCTGCAAAATTATTCCTACAAAACAAAATAATTGAACATCTGTAATATAAAGATGTTGAACATCTGTCGAATATCTATGATTCCAAATATCTAAAGATTCTCGTTATCTACTCACCCAAAAAAAAAAAGGCCACTTAAGAGCTGAAAAGTTACTCTTTTTGAGTGATTCTCTGTAAAACGAAATAACAATCTTTGGCTCAAATTCTTTTAGCTTTGTTGATGGAAGAAAGCCAATTCCTAGGCACTAGTTCTTAACTGTCATCAGCTATAACCTTACCCTCATATCATACAGAGGCCTGTTCAAAACCCAAGTGGAGTGATACCACATGCTGCAGCAACCTAAACTACCATACTTTGTGAACATTACAGATTGCTAACAAGAAAGTTTTCAAATGGGAGGAAGGTTGGAAATGTTACAAACATTTGATTTCATGGTCTTGGGAGCAAACTTGAATGGGAAGAGATCTCGGTGCTGGCCAAGCTACTTTAAGCTTGTCCCATGCTTTATGAAGATAGTATCAAAGAGAATAATGAGATCCAGAAACAAAGAGGCTTCAATTGTACCAATACAGCAAATTTGCTACTTTGATGAAGAGAGTACAAGAGAAGTATTTCCCCACTGCATCAGCTGCTCCCAAGAACGCAGACCGGAAGATCTCGATTGTCCTGGATTGGACAAGTACGTAGAGATCTTCATGGGACTGGGGAAGGAGTTTCAATCAATCTTTTCTAGGAATCCTATGCGAGTATAGATAGGAGTACTATGCTATGACAAAACATGTTTCTCAAAAGCATTCTCTTGAGACCTTACATGTCTAAATAAAACTCTAGAGATCTTCATGGGACTGGGGAGGGAGTTTCAAGCAATCTTTTCTAGGAATTCTATGCGAGTATAGATAGGAGTACTATGCTATGACAAAACATGTTTCTCAAAAGCATTCTCTTGAGACCTTAAATGTCTAAATAAAACTCATGAGGTCCTAAGTGGTTATTAGATTGTGGGGAACTAGGTCCAATACATGTAAAAATACTATACTTCAATGTAGTTTTAATTTCAGAAACAGATGACCCATCAAATGCATATTTACCAAGATTGACGCATGAAATCAAATACTATAAACTTAATTTTGAAGGGTAACTCAGATTATGTTTCCACTCTCTTAAACAAAGATGTCCCATGGTAACTAAAAAAGGGCAAGCCAATGGCAACTAAAAAGCCTACATCAGTAAATTAACCGCTTGTTTACTAACGTAATTAAGAACAGAGAGACCCAGATACAAGGAAAGAACCAGCTTCATCCACAAGGAGGATAAGAAGAGAAAAGAAAAGATGAAAAAAGAAGCTTTTCAACTCTGCTCTTCACCATCTTCGTTTTCCCTTTCCTCTGCAGCAGCAGCCATCAGTTCATCAAAGTTCTCAGTTTTCCCCAGCACAATCTCAATCTGGAAGGTGGAAATCAGTCATGGAAACTCAAAATGAAAACACAGAGAAATCTTGCATAGTTTCAGTTATTCATTGGCATGCTCAGTGAATAAAGGGCTATTGCCGAGAATTCACTTTCTAGGGTCCAAATATGAGAGTCAATAAATGTGATACATTGGATTGGAAGTTTCAAGATTATACTTTTATATGCCAATATACACGAGAGATATTTTTTACAACAAAGAAATTGTTTCTTAATAAAATAAAACTACACAAAAGAGGCAACTTCCAATTTTTCATCCACTATGAAGAAACAAAACAAGAAAGCAGTATGACATATTACCTTAGCCTTTTGAACTGGTCTCCCCCGAGAATCATCCTTGATATCAACAGTAGAAGTCATAATCTCTATAGAATATAAGAAATTTTGTGAGCGTTTAGAGTTAGCCCCAGTGGCATATTCTTAGAAAGGAAGGAAGAGGATACTTACTCTTTTCTAAAGCCAGTCCGTTGTTTTTCAGAATTTCTGCAACAGTAACAACAGTTGCAATGGCTGCAAAGGCATACATAGAAGTTTTAACATATTAATAACCCAAATCAACACAGCAAAAAGATCAATTAACAGCAATGAAATGCAAATAGAAAAATGTTCAATTAGTCGCATAAAAAACATTGAGAGGTTGACTTTCCACCTGAGAGTGTGAAAAGACGTTGCATTTAAGCAGATTATTCATGTGTCTCAGCAGAAAACTTGAATAAACATAGAGGGCCATGAAGTATGTGACAGGAATAAATTCACTAACCCAGGCTCTTAAACTGAATATTCTTACAAGCATTCTTAAGTTAAGAGTAGCCAATTCTTTTTGTCAAATATCGCAGTTGACATCACAAAAGAATTTGAATATGTTGGTTTTAAAAGTTGATGGAGCGAAATAATAAATTCTATTCTATTACTCATTAATCAAAAGTAAATAAATGCATAACAAATACATTAATGAATCACATCCAAACACGAGGGAGAAATTAAAGAATGTGGGAAGGGCACCGGAAACGAAACAAAATTCAAGTCTACCCCGTCCTGTAATGCATAAATTATAATCCAATTCCAACCAATAGAACAAACTAAACAGCCACAGCAGTCCCAACTAACGATACTAAACAAAAGAATAAACACTAGGAAGCAAATCCACACTTCTCAAAAATGGAAAGAGCTTCATATTAGGCGCAAAAACAGTGAAGAAAACCTACCCATTCCAAGCGCAGAAAGCTCGACCTCATTGTACTGCTGCATATACCTCTACATAAATTGGGGAAAAAAATAGAAAATCGGTAACCAGAGGGTTAGGAAAAGAAGATAAAACCCTAAAACGATGAAAGTGTTAAGAATCTAAATGGAAATTAGAAAACCCACAAGAGGGGAAACAAAATGGAAAACGAGAGAGAGAAAAAGGAACCTTGGCGAGATTAACATAGAAGAATAAGGGCTTCTTGGTGTTGGAGACTTGAATTCGATTCTTCTTTTGTGAATCAGCTGTCAATGTGATAGAGTTGACACCCTCAGTTATCTCTTCCATTGAGCTTACTGAAACCTAAAACCCTAACCCTAACCCTAACACTCACTCTCTGGAAGTGCGACTTCGAGAATGGGGGGTGCAAGTGAAGAAAAGGGTTCAATTTTGGTAAAGCTAAGCTATTTGTGTACGGACGGCATCAAACCCAAAACCAAATGCTTTTATATTATTATTATTTTATTTTTTAAAAAAATATTATTATTATTTTAGTTTCCAAATTCATATCTTTTAGACTATTTTTTAAATTTCATATCTATTAGACTTCATTCTTGACATATATTTAATTTTTATGTTAAGATATTCAGTTTTGAAAAATACCGAACACCTTTTTTTTTTTTTAATATTTTAGTGCAACTTGGGCGGTGACTATCTCGCTATAGGTTTTTATTCAGTAAAATATTAAACATGGTCATGTGACGATTTTTTCTTAAAATATATATATATTTTTAACTTTTCTTTTTATGAGTAAAGAAAAAGAGGTTGTACCTAATCATTATTTATTTTTTTTTTTTTTGACATAAAGTAGGGATATAAATTAAAAAAAGTTAGAAAAAGAATGAAGATTTAACTTTTGACATCAAGAAATTATGACAATTAACGTTGAGTTATGCTCATTTTAACATATATTAAATTCTTTTATAAAATACAATGAGTGAGATATGTGGATTTAAATTTTGAGTTCGGCAAAAGGAGCATATGTCAATTTAATGCTAAGCAATACTCACTTTGTATTTAAAAATAAAAATTTTACTCTAATTACTGGTAATATTTCAAAAGTTGACCAGACGAATGATGATACATGCATAGATTGAGTATTATTTTCTATTGGGTGATATTTGTTTTTTATATTAAAAAATGGGCTTCTTGCATATTTGACAAAATAAGTTTCAAAAATTAGATTCATAGCCCAGACTTATTACTTTTGCAAAAATGGTAAAAAAAAACAACCTCTACCAATGAAATGTCAAAAAAGTATGAATACACCTAATACACGTTTGATACAGTTGATACAATTGCTACCTCTGATATACTTCATATACTTCATACACTAAAAAGTGTCATATCTGCAAAATGGGAAAAGTGTGACATACTTTAAATATCTTATTATTAAATTGCCACCCATTGTAATTTTCCTTAAATAATAACCACGGTCTTTGATTAAAAAATTTAGCCAATTATAATTAACTAAAATTTATAATTGGATTTTGCCTATACTTACTTATGATGAAAAACTAGATGAATATTCACCGGTCTATCAAACACGAATTCACAACTCATTAGAAACTTTCGAAATTTAAAGAAAAAAATGAAGCTTTTATAATATCGGATATATGAGGTATTGTAGCTGTAAGCCATGTAACTTTTACTTAGGAAAATTTAAGCTTGAAGAATGATGAAGGTTGATGCATGATTTTGACGCGGGTGAGTGGTTGGTTAAATCATGTAGCTAGTTGGATGGAAAGAAGAGGTTGTATCTATTAGGGAGGAAGCATGGTAGACTGAAAAATTGAGTCGATCGGTCAAAATCAATCGAACTGAAGGCAGTCGATCGGAGTAGAGAAAAGACTCGGTCAACATCAGTTTGGAAAAAATCTAAACTGATAATTTTTTTAAAAAAATTAAAGAATAAAACCGACCAAAACTAACCGACGACCGATTTATGCTCCTTGATGGTCGATTTCAATTTAAACATTTACTAAACTAACCATAGTCAGTTCATTGGCAGTTTGGCCGAAAAAACGACTCCAATCCGCCACTGCACACCACTAATATCTACCTAACATACTAATGGTTGCTAAGTTGTACTAAAAGTTAATATATATATTTGAAAATGAAACAAGTATCTTCATTAATAAAATTGAATGAGACTAATCCTCAAAGTACAAGAGAGTTACATAAAGAGCATAAAGTATAAGGCCTATGGATCAGAAGGTGTATCAAAGTATCTCAACTAGGTTAATATCCCCTTAGCCTCCTCATCATTTCCTACAAAATAATCTCAATATAAAATGGTCCAAGGCTAAAACACGACCCCTACAAAGGAGGAACAAAGATACAAGGAAGACAACATTCAGGTGAAAACAATACAGAACACCACGACATACCATAAACAGAGCAACCAAAGTATGAATTAAACTGATACAAAAAGCAACTATTATACTGGAAAAATAAATGCTCGCCAATTTAAGTAAAATTCTTGAATGGTGTAGCCTGAAAATTGCTTGGACATGGAGTGCCACAAAGAAGCATTCCTACAAGTAACTTCAAACCTATCCATCCAGCCAAAAGGCTTATCGTGAAACACTCTTTGATTTCTTTCAAACTACAACTTAGATAACAATGTGTTGACCACGTTGATCCAGATCAATCAAGAATTTCTATTGAAATGTGGTCCTATTATGAGCTACTGCACATTTCCTCTAAAACTATTACTAATCGACCATGAAATGTTGAAGATAGTGAATAATTTCCACTGGCAGTTTATTGAATATGGGCAAGTGAAGAAGAAGGTGAAGAAGAAGTGTTGTAGATCTTCTCTGTGTTGTACATAAATGGCAAATGGAGGGGGATAAACAACTAGAAGGCAACTTATGTTGTATTATTGAGGAAACATTTAGGCGACCAAAAACCATTATCCACACAAGAATGTTGACACACCTTGGGCATTTGGACTTCCATAACACCTTACAAGACAACTTGTCCAAAAGAGAAGAGGGAGATAAATATGTCAAGAGAGATTTTACTAAAAAAAATCCACTTCCTTCTAATGACCACGGATCTTTTATCAAAGGCTTTTGTCACTCTCCTAGCTGAAATTTGGCCAAGCAATCCTTGATACTAAAAAATTTACTCTTTCTTAAGCAAATAATGGAAGGTGATTGACCAAGAAGCCAAAGAATTATTCCAATGATCAGCTATAGATCCTTCTGGAAGTAAAGCTACTTTATAGAGTCTTGAGTACCGAATATTAAAAGGGACCACACCATCCCATGTATCTAACTGGAAAGCATTATCATTTTCAAGTTTAAACGTAGCCAAAATATCCATCTTCCGCCAAGTTCTGGAGATAATTATTCAAAAACTTCTCAAGCTTCTTCCATCTTTACCTGTCGTGTGCCAATTGAAGGAGTCTTTACTATGGGCGCTTCTAACTACCTGGCACCATAGTGAATTTTCTTCTTCAATATATCTCCAACCCCACTTGGCTAAGAGAGCCAAGTCTTTCCCTTAAATACTCCCAAACCGAGGCCTCCACCAGCTTGTGACCTTGTGACAAGATCCCACTTCACCAAATGGTTAATCTTGCTACCATTATGGCCTTCCCAAAAGAAATAACGTAATATTCTTTCCAATGTCGATATGACAGTTTTTGACATTAAGAAAGCTGACATATAATAAGTGGGAATGTTGGATAACACTGATTTTCACAAGGTAGCTCTCATTTTTCTAGATAGATTGAATCTCCTCCATTTGTTTGGTTTAGCAAGAATTCTGTATATTACAGATTGCCAAAAAGAAACCTGTTTAGGGTATCCACCCAACGGTAAACCAAGGTAAAGGATAGGTAGATGATCAGTTTTGCAATTTAAACTTGTAGCACTGGATAGTAGCTCATTCTTATCCACATTCCCACCACACAAGACTGATTTTTCTTAGTTCACTTTCTGACCTGAACACCATTCAAACAAATCAATAGTTTGCTTTAGTTTTGCAAGCATATTACTGTCAAATTTGCAAAATACCAATGTGCCATTTGCAAATTGAAGGATCGAAACATGTGACTTATATTTTTCCACCATAAACCCTTTGAATAGTCCATTTTGATGAATTTTATCCACAAAATCCCCCAAGACTTTGCTGACTAGAAAAAAAAAAAAAAAAAAAAAAGGAAAGGCGAAAGGGGATCACCTTGCCTTATTTCCCTTGATGCAAAAAATTCTTCCTCTCAGACTACCATTAATGAAAACTGAATATCTAGGGTTCTTGACACAACCCATTATCCACTTGATCCATTTCTGATCAATTTTTTTATTCAACAAAATCTTCTCTAAAAAGTCCCAATCCGCACGGTCAAAATCTTTCTCAAGATCTAGTTTGAGAATCCATTCTTTCTTCTTTTTAACTCGATACTTCTCCACCACTTCATTAGTTATTAAAATTGGATCCAAGATTTGTCTTCGTTCTATGAAGGCACTTTGGGTTGGAGCTGTTGGGGTTGATACTCTAAAGTCTCGTGTCCTGTAGTTTGTAAACAATTTGTACGAACGCTTGTGTTGTATAATATATGATATTTACTTCACATCTTGTTTTTTGCTTAGTTGCATGTTTTATTTGCTTTACCACAAACCAATAAACATAAAATCCCTAGTTATCTGTATGTAACTTAAGCATGTATGTGGTGACATACAAGTGGATCACGTCTTGAGTGATAACCAAAATGGTCTGAAGTATATGGATAAAGGAGGAAAACCTTATCTTGGTAACGCTACGGATGCAGTCCGCTTTGTGGAATGGTCACAAGTGTTTTAACGTGTCACAGATGGTCTGGAGTTGTGGAATGGGCGTAAAGCTAGTTTACGTCACTTCCGCATTTAGGGTTGCTCTGCACATGTGCTTGAGGCTAATCCCAAGAAGTTGGAACCACGGTCGAGGTTATGCATCTTTGTAGGCTACCCCAAAGGTACACAAGGGGGTTATTAAAGGAAATCGGATTTGAGATTTCCATGAGCAGTGGCACAAGATTATTCCAAATTACAATCATGAATGAACATATATTTACAGTCGACTTGAATGCAGAAATTACAGCATGAACAACTACAAATGCTCAAAGGGAAAACTGTACAAACATTTGCAGATGCGTCTCCACGCTCCGTTGCACGATCGCTCGAACAACAGCAACCACGAATGCTCGATCTACACGACCGCAACACCATACGAACACTTCGCGCTCGTCCTCAACGATCTTCTCGGCCATGAACTCTTTCGCAACAGGAACGACTTCCACAGCACCACGAACGGCCTCCAGAAAACCTCGATGGTGTCAAGTTGAGTCTGACACCACTAACAAGGCGACCTTGGTATTCTCGGTGAATCCAGAGGGTGGGCTCTGTTTGGACTTGGTATAAGGTAGACAAAGAAGGAAATAGTGATCGCATACACGACTGGGAAAGTGAGAGATGGCGGAAACCTATCGTATAGGTCGATGCCCAATCATTTAGATAAAACTATGTGATCGTCTAGAAAAAGCTATGCGATCGTTTAGTTTATCGTTTAACTCGGTCTGTCGCCTACAGACACTACAGATCGTTTACCTTGGGCCAACGATCATATAGCAAAATTATGTGATCGTTTAGTAAATACTGCACGATCGTTTAGCTCGTCCAGCCGTCTTTAGTAAATCTGTATTTACTTGACGACCCCATGAGTTTCTTTTGCGAGAGAGAGAAAACTCAAAACTTTTTAGCGTTTGTAAAAAAAAAAAAAAACATCTTTTTGAAAATAGGAAACCATTTTCCTTTTAAACTCACAGTTACCATGATCCAATAACCACCCATTCATATGGTTATTAAAAGAAAAAGAATTAATTATCTAATAATTAATATTATTATAAACATAAATGATAACCAACTTATCATACTATATTTATAACCTATAGTTTTAATATTTCATCTTATGAAATATATAAACCATAGTTTTTTTTCTATTCCATGGTACTTAATGTAAATCTTATTTACATCAATCCTCCATTAGATGTATCTCATACATCATACCGATTATATCATATATAATCAAAATACCTATTGTCAATTTGAACATTTCAAATCAACACCAAGAACTGATCCTCAACTGAATCTATTGAGCTACCAAGGCACTCCACTAAAGATCGACAGCTGAACTCTCCTTACCACAGATATATTATGTGTCCATCTTAACCAATGAGTAGTGTGACAACCCTTCACAAATCGCTCGTAAGTATAGCTGGGCCAATAACCGTTATGCCTCTGTAGTTACATCTGTCTCCTTAAGTACCACTGATCCCTCTAATGAACATAAGTCATAGTCCTACTATGACTGGCTCTTCTCTTCTAAAGAGAAGCTGTGGCCACTATGTTCAAGCCCCGGAATCAGATCTTAAGGGAGCAATCTCTCTATTATCCCTGTTTCGGGAAAGGAGTGAATTCCATATTGTGAATTGAGTTCCCAGCTCCCAAATAAGATAAGTCCCCTAAAAGGTAGGCGTGAGTTAGCAATATGGCCACTCTCACCCATATTAATCAAAGAACCGCCCTCAAAGGCAGAAGTTTCCAAAACACTCAGAATTGAGGTCGTGTTACCTATGGTTGTTTAGGTGAGATGCAAATCTCTAGTATCAGTAACGTTATATACAGAGTTTAGTCATCTTGTGGTCCAGGTCTTACACAAACTCTTTGTATAGGACACTCCTGCTCCACGTCTCCACATGAATGGTCAAGATCTACCATCTGTAGTAGTTTATAACACTTGTAAACCTCTATAAAACGGGTCGTATCCATAGTGTCACCAGGATCAGGTATCCCACCTTAATCCTTAAACTATAAACCTATTTAGGTTATCACTTAAGGCATGATCCACTTGTATATCACATATACATGCTTAAGTTCACATAAGATAACCAAGAAGCTTTGTTTATTGGATATGCGTAAATGCCAAACTTAAATAACATTTATTTTATTCATTGAACAATACATATCTTTACAAAACAACGAGACTCTGGGAGAACTAGGACACCAATTCCAACAGTTATTTTTATGATCCGACGGAAAATAGAGTGTTTGTTTCAACGAACGCTACTTTCCTAGAGAAGGATTATATAAGGGAGCACAGTCCACGAAGTAAAGTCGTGTTGCGTGAGCTTTCTAATGAAACTACTGAAACTTCAACAAGAATTGTTGAAGAGCTTACTACATCAGCAAGAGTTGTTAATGGGAGTTCATCTAGTAGGTCGGTTCCACCTCAAGAGTTGAGAGAACCTCGATGTAGTGGGAGGGTTGCGAACCCACTCGTTCGCTATCTGGATTTCATGAAAATCCTTACTATGGTAGCAGATGGCGATGTTGAGGATCCATTGTCTTATCAGAAGGCAATGGAGGATGTTAACTGGGATGAATGGGTAAGGCCATGGATCTCGATATGGAGATGATGCACTTCAACTCAGTATGGGATCTTGTAGATCAGCCTGATGGGGTAAGACCTATAGGTTGTAAATGGATCTATAAGCGCAAACGGGGTGTTGATGGGAAGGTACAGACCTTAAAGGCTCGACTTGTGACAAAGGGTTATACCTAGGAGAAGGAGTCGACTATGAGGAGACTTTCTCGCCTGTTGCCATGTTAAATCGATTTGCATCCTCCTGTCTATTGTAACTTATTATAATTATGAGATATGACAAATAAACGTCAAGACGACCTTTCTGAATGGCAATCTTGAGAAGACCATTTACATGGTGCAACCCGAGGGATTCATAGCCCAAGGTCAAGAGCAAAAGGTTTGCAAACTGAATCGGTCCATTCGTGGACTAAAACAGGCGTCTTGATCTTGAAACATACGGTTTGATATTGCGATCAAGTCGTATGGCTTTGACCAAAATGTTGATGAACCTTGTGTCTACAAGATGATCATCAACACTTCAGTAGTCTTCTTAGTGTTGTACGTAGATGATATACTACTCATTAGGAATGATTTAGGTCTACTGATTGCAGTTAAGAATTGGCTAGCAACCTAATTCCAAATGAAAGATTTTGGAGAGGCTCAGTTTGTTCTTGGTATACAAATCTTTCGGGATCATAAGAACAAAGTGTTAGTACTGTCTCAGGCATCGTACATTGACAAAATGTTGCTTAAGTACTCGATGCAAGACTCTAAGAGGGGCCTACTACCGTTCAGGCATGGAGTCACTTTGTCTAAGGACATGTGTCCTAAGACGCCTCAAGAGGTTGAGGAGATGAGATGGGTCCCATATGCGTCTGCTGTTGGCAGTTTGATGTATGCGATGCTTTGTACTCATCCAGACATCTGCTACGATGTGGGCATAGTTAATAGGTATCAGTCTAACCCAAGCTAGGGTCACTGGACCGCAGTGAAGAATATCTTCAAATATCTTCGGAGAACGAGGGACTACATGCTCGTGTATGGTTCTAGGGATTTGATCCTTACTGGATACACGGATTCTGACTTTCAAACTGATAAGAACTCTCGCAAGTCAACATCAGTGTCAGTCTTTACTCTTAACGAAGGAGCTGTAGTGTGGCAAAACACTAAGCAGGGGTGCATCACCGACTCCACTATGGAGGCGAAGTACGTAATGGCTTGCAAAGCTGCTAAGGAGTTCGTCTGGCTTAGGAAGATCTTGACAGAACTGGAAGTTGTTCCATATATGTCTAGGTTCATTACTCTCTATTGTGATAATAGTGGGGCAGTGGCGAACTCCAAGAAGTCGGGGAGTCACAAGCACGACAAACACATAAAGCGGAAGTATCATCTGATCCACGAGATGAACATTAACCATAAACATTAATAACAAAGTAAGTTTCAAGCATAACTACTTAGGAAAACAAGTTCTAGAGTTTACACCAACTATAAACGAACCCCTTTCGAGCCAAGAGAGGGTGTGGTGCCACATTGTTCAAGCCTCAAATTCAGCCCTTAAGGGAGCAATTTCTCTACTTACCCTAACAATAGGGAATGAGTGAATTTCTTCTTGTGTAGCTGCTTTCTCAGCTCCCCAATCAGACGAATCCCCAAAATGGTAGGCTTATAGGCTTATTGAGTCGATGAATCTGATCATTCTCACCCATAAAGATCAAAGGACCGTCTTCATAGTCAGAAGTTCACTACTCATTTAGGATTCAGGTTAAGTCACATATGGTCATCCTAGTGAAATGTAAGTCTCTTCTAACAATGGTATTATAAAGAGAGACTATCCATTTCGTGGTTCGGTCTTATACAAACTCTTTGTATAGGATACCACTGCTCACATGTCTCCACATGAATGATCAGGATCAGATCATTTGTTGCACTTTACAAAAAATGTAACAACCACGAAGCGGGTCATATCCGTAGTGTCACCAGGGTAAGGTATCCAGCCTTATCAATCTACTACAAGTCGTTCAGGTTATCACTTAAACATGATCTACTTGTATGTCTCCACATACATATTTAAGTTACAGCAGATAATCTTGGATCTTAGTTTATTGGTTTTTGGATTAATGCAACTGAATGTCGAATAAAATACCTCTTATTTTATTAGATAAATAAAATATTTGTACAAATACAAATTACAAACTACAAGACCATGAGATTTAGAGCATCAACCTTAACAATAAGGGATGTTAAGCTATTGGTGGTTGAATTTGGACAACCAAAGAGGGACCAGGTGACTTTTGGGTTTTCTTCAAAGGCATTTCAAACGATTTTGGTTGGCGTTCAATTAACACTTCTTTTTTAAGAAAATTATTTCTTGAAAACTCATTGGGCCTCGTCGATGAAACAACTGATACTTTTTCTCTCCACATTAAATGTGACTCTTTGATGTCTTCTGTCATGTTCACACCAAACCGCTTTGTCTTCTTCGCTTCATCCGACGAGGAGTAAGAGAATCTCCGGTCAACTTTTGGTGAATTTATTTCCTAAAGTCACGAATGGATTCCTTGAGAACCTCAACTTTGATTGGGAAAGATAAGAACGACCATTCTGGTTTCAGAACATTAATATCAAGGTCTTCATCCTTTAAAACTTGGTTTAATCTGACTAGATCAATTGAATTTGAAAAATCATTAACAAATAATTCACCTTGAACAATTTTGGGCTCTTAAGTAGTTCAATATCCCTAAAAAAAATTAAAATAAGTTTCCTCAATTTTCATCTTTAATCTCTATTATTGCAGGCATAAAACCACCGAGGTTATTCCTTACCTTTATTTTAGCTTCCGAACAGTTTAACATATTCAAAGTTTCAAGTGAGATACATTCAAGTCCTCCAAAATAGGCTCTAATTGTTTCAAAGGTACTTTTACTCCAGTAATTCAGTAACAGGTTCTTTACTAAAAGCCAACCTAAAAAACCTTTCATAAATGTAGGCTTGCTATGCTTAAAGCTATTCCATTTCTCAAAAAGAAGATAAAATGGGACAACTATTGGGGTTGATGCCTTAAATCTTGTAGAGTTCTGTAGGTTGTAATTGTATTGTACAAACGTTTTATTTATTTAATAAAATATAAGATGTTTTATGTGACATTTAATAGCATTAAACCCACAAACCAATAAACTAACATTCAAAGTTATCATTTGTAGCTTACATGTATGTAGAGACATACAGGTGGGTCCTGTTTAAGTGATAACCTAAATGGTTTGTAGTAGATGGTTAATGTTGGATACCTTATCCTAGTGACACTATGAATACAACCCATTTTGTAGATGTTACAATTATTGTAAAGTTCTACAAATGATCTGATCTTGATCATTCATGTGGAGACATGTGAGCGGAGGTGTTCTATGCAAAGGATTTTGTATAAGATCGAACCACAAAATGACTAGTCTCATTATACTACGTTGTTAATAATAGAGACTTACATTTCACCAGGATGACCATAGGTGATATGATCTGAATCTTGAGTGAGTTGTGAACTTTTGCATATGAAGGCGATCCTTTGATTTGTAAGGGTGAGAGTGGCCAGATCGCCGACTCAATAAGCCTACCATTTTGGGGATTCGTCTGATTGGGGAATTGGGAACACAACTTCACAAGATGGAATTCACTCATTCCCCAACGTCGAGGTAAGTAGATAAATTGCTCCTTTAAGAGCTGATTCCGAGACTTGAATAATGTGCGCCACACCCTCTCCTGGTCCGAGAGGGGTTTGGTCATAGTTGGACTATGATTTATTGTTCATTAGAGGGATCTGTGATACTTAAAAAGTTAGATGTAACTATAGGAACAAAACGGTAATTTTAGCCTTATACTTATGAGCATTTTGTGAAGGGTCATTGCACTATTGGCTGATTATATCCAATGGACACAAAAATATATCTGTAGTGTGAAGAGTGCAACTGTCGGTCTTTAGTGGAGTATCTGACAGTTAATGGATGTTGAATAATTTAATCAAAGGAGTTTAATTAATTATTAAGTATCATTAGAGCTTCAATCTACAGGTACATGAGGTCCCCTTTTTAGCTCAGCAGCGATTTAATGAGAATCAATATTGGATTAATTTGAATTGTTCAAATTAATTGAGAGAATTAATTATATGTGATATAATTAATTTAACTTAATTATATATGATATAATTAATATAATGTATTTGATATATTATAATATAAAGTTTATTTAAGAGAAATTGTGATTCAAAAATTAATTATATGAATTAGATTCATAATTAATTTTAATATAAATGGGATTTATATTAAATATCATGCACTAATGAGAAAATGAAAACTATAGGTTATATTGTATTTGATACAATATTAAACTATAAATTATCTATTATATGTTATATTTGATATAATATATAGTTTAATATATATTATATGATAAAGTGGTTATTGTATAAATATATATGAAATGGTTTTATTTTAAATTAAAATTAATTTATTAATCTTAATTTTGTATTTTAGAGAGAGAAATAAGTTCCTTTCCCTGATCTCTTTCAACTAAGGTAACTAGTGGGAGGTTACGTGAGATTTTTTTCCATTTTATAGAAAAAGAATACAGAGATCGATCCTACAGCATTCCCTATAATTTCCCAGAAAGCGTCTCTCCTCTCAATCTTTCCCTTTCTCCTAAAATTCTAAAAGTCCACGCACTCCTCAGTGCTTCTCATCTTCATGTGAAGAAAGTAAGAGTTTCTGACATCCTAATTTCTTATTCTCTAATTTTATTTGGGATGTGATAAATATTTTTGTGTTATTGCTTAATTTTGTTTCTGTAATTTGATTCTGTAAAAATCTAAATTGAAACTCTAAATTGGAACTATCCACATTTCCGCTCAGACCCTTCAATCATTTGCCATGTTCGGGTAGCCTCTATTGATTCTTCCAAGTTTCCTTAGACTAATTCTAATCAGTGCATTAACAGGGGATTGACGACAACTTTAGTTTGGAAGTATTCCTCCCGAAGTTTTGATATGCCCTTTCATTCATTAAACACAAATAGCCTTTATATAATCCATAGGTTATTACCCTTCATTACATTTGCAGACCCAGAAAGAAGAGATGCTCTGTTTTGTTGATGTTGAAACAGGGGGCTGTAGCTCCTTGTTTTTTGGCGAACTAGCTTGGGATTGGACGTTCCTTTTTCCTGATAATAACTCCACCAAGCTCACATTAGTATTCTTTGGAGGCATCGCGAGTAATTCAGTCATTTCCACCTTCGCCACTTTCCGACGAGCTTCACTTGCCAACTTGAGTAAGAATCATTTCAAAATGTCAACCTGTTGTAGAGAACCCATCGGGATATGGATGAAGAAACTACCACAAGTAGTAGGCCAAGTAATACAGTGGCGTCTTTAAATTTCGAGAGCTTGTAAATAAAAAATCGATCGATCGGTTCCTGAAGAAGATCCAATATCCGATCCACAAACCATTTCAGGTGGGACTTGGCCAAAGGAAGGAGTTTTTTAACCTCCACATCTTCCACAAAGAATTTACCATCTTCAAACCAGATGCAAAAAAAAAAAGAGTCATTCACCTTACAACTTTGAATTTCCATGCTAGTGTCTGATCAGAGAAAAGACGCTGGAGTAGGAGGAAGAGTATCAACTTTGAATATCCTTGTTTATTCGTCAGGATTTCACTTTTTAAACTTCAAATATTATTATTCAGATAACATTAAAATCCGCCTATCATGAATATTTTAATACCCTTCAAATTCGTGGAATTTCTATATTAATCTTCTGATTAATTAATAAATTAATATCAATTAATCATTATTATTAATTTTAATTAATTAAATAAATATAAATATATTATTTAAATCTAATAAATTTCAACTAATACATTTATTATCGATATTTTATGTTATCCTAATTATTTAATAAAAGATTTTATTGTTATTCATTTAATTATTTTTATTATTAAATAAAATAATTTAAATAAATTTAATTAAAAATAAGAAAATTATTTCAAATGGTAAAACTCTTGAAAATATTTCTAAGATATAACAAAATTTTAGAACTATTAGATTAGAAGTTCTATAGTCTATCGATTTCTATCATTGATAGTTCTAAAATTTTACTATATTTGTAAATATTTTAATTTATTTTTCTATATTTAAAAACAACCTTAAAAATATTCAGTTATTAATATTTCAATTGATTAAATAATTAAATTTAATTGTGACAAAATTACTTGATCTCTTATATTTCATTAAATAATTATTTAGTTTTGGTTTCTATATACAAAATTGGTAAAATCAAACACATTCACTTAACTACCATCATGTATTTAATATCTATAACCATGAAACAATATCTGCTATCCAAATATCCCCAAGAATAAATTCAAGTCATCTAGAAATCTTCTAGGCATACTTTGATGCCCCTCCTCTAGTATATTTTTCTGGCTACTACCGTTCAAATATGAATGTGATTTTAGTTAACTTACCGGATGATAGATACGAAGCGAATAAGCTAAATAAGATATCATTATTGATGTGGAGGAAAAGGGCATCTTAAATGACAATCAGACCTCTGGGACAACTGGAAATGATAATGAAAAACTTCAAAGAAACCTAACTTTCATTAAAATAATTGAAAGAATGCAAAGATAAACACCAAACAAAGAGTCTGACACTAACTACAAAAAAAAAACTTCGGTCAACAAGAACAAGACCAATGTCATTAAAATAAACATAGAGGGCAGAGCATATGGGATCATAACATCCATTAAATATGAAATGTGATCAATTGTGTTATGACCTATTGATCGATATCCGACAATGAAATTGTAATGTATCATATCGTATTCATGTAACAGCAGTCTACAATAGCAAAATCTCCAGAGAAATTGGGACCTCTCAAATACACATGATCATGTTTGATGTGTACCAAGAAAGGCTCATTGCCTGTCACAATCTGAATCACTTGCTACTGTATTGCAGAAATAGTTCAAGTTCTACAATAGTATTCTCTAACATGTTCAATACTACCACAAATAATTTTATAGTGAATGGACAATTTTGTTACCCTTTTCTTTCTCACAAATGACAAGAAAAAAAGAATCACGACCGAGAGGATAAAATTGTCCATGTGACAAAACTATTTGAAGTAGTATTGATTGATTACTAGCATTGATTCTCCCATGTCTGACATCTAAGCATGATTTTAAGATATGTAAAGAGGAAAACCAAAAATAGAACATATAAACACCAGAAGCCTCTGAAAGAAAATTTTCAGGCTTGAAGCACCTGGCAGTGAACAATGTGGCTTTTAAGGCGACTTCGACCTGAAAGACTGGACCAGAGATTTGTAACCAAAGTTTTGAGTTGCCCTTTTCCTGCTAAGGTCTCCCATAGATGTTCACCGGGAGCACTGTCGACATCTTCGCACTTCGAAACGTCGACAAGAGAAATGCTCATATTATTGCGAATAATGCACAATTTTCCATTGAGTGGAACAAAAGCAACTGCCTCCAACGCCTTAGAATTGCCCAGATGCAGTTTGCTATCTATACTCTTGTTCCAGGAGTTGGATACTTCGTCGTAGACCCTAAGTTTGCAGCCATCCTTGCAGTCGACAGAATAAAGATGTCCGTTTAAGGAGACACTTGGGTTCCTCCAACCTGCAACCATTCCATCGTAAACAGGACACCAACTGTCGGTTTCGGGCTGGTAGACATCGCTTACCACCTGACGTTGAGCCCCAACCCCCTTCAGATACCATTTGCCCTCATAAACAACTCCAATTATAGGCACCATGGGCGTGCTCATATCAGAAATGAATGTCCATCTATTCTTATTCGGGTCATATACTTCAGCAGATTTCAAAGATCGGTGGCCACCTTCATTTTCCCCACCTGCAACATACAAACAGTTGTTTATCACACATGAGCCAAAGACATGTCGCCTACGTAGCATGTCAGGGGCTCGGTGCCATTTATTTGTCCTGGCACTGTAAAAAATTACTCGTCTCATTGTTCCTTTTATTGGATCTCTGCCACCAAACAAATAGAGGTGGCAACCACTAAGAACTGCACAGCCAAACCCAAGAGCTTCAGAATATTCTTTAGGGACAGGAGGAAGGGGTTGCCAAAGCTGATATATGGGGTCAAAGGCATGCCATGAGATCTTATTATCTCGGTCTCTCTTAATGACGTAAATCCATTCTTCTGCAACTCCTAGACTCTTACGGAGCGAGTAAAAGAAGTTTCCAGCTAAAAGACGATACCACCTTTTGCAAACTAATCGAAGTTTACGGTGTTCAACCCTAGGGACACGGATTAGGCAAGCTATTGCAAGATCGTCTGGTAATCCAGGAAGCAGAGGGGATTGGTTCCTGCTCCTGTCACTGCGAGCCGGCTTAGGTCTAGTTGGGTGTATAGATGGTTTGATACTAGGTTGTAGACAAAGCTTTGAGCCAGGGACAAACTTTTTAGCTCCAGCAACGGTCTTGAGGCTTGCATCTACTCTACATAAACAAGCTGTTGTGTCAACCTGAAATCATCGATGAGAGAATGTAAATCATTGTGCTTTTTAATCCTACAAAAGATAATAGCACATATAGTATTGGCATCCATGTCAACAAGTAGGCGCAGGATTTTGCAGCTTCACCGATATCAGTATTATCCACAATTCCTAATATTGCATAAACTTTGAACTTTTCTAGTCTTCATCTTAATGAATCTCAATGATCAGATAGCATGGTGTCCAAAATGATTTACGAGCATTTAAATTGATTATATGGGACAAATACTTATATATGTGGTCAGTAAACACCTTGACTTTAAACTGATGGCATTAGCGACAAGGTTTGCAGCTTCCATTTTTGACAAAACTCATGGTCATTCAACATGATAGATTTTTCAAAGGATTCCAATCCAACATTCAACCATTTTGTTCAATATAGATCCCAATCAAAAAAAGAAATGTTAAGCATATTTTCAGGAAAGAAACTGTAAGTATTTTGTGCAAACACATAGGTGACAATGATAAAAACATAATAATTTTTAACACAAATCATTGTATGAAAAGGAGGAACTACACAAACAAACTGCATAAACAGAGGAATTTGCAAAAACAAAAGGGAAAATTACAAGAACAGCTCTTCCAATTGTTTGAGAATAAAGACTAAGGTTAATTACAAAAACCTACAGGCAGCTAACCATATTGACATGAAGAAGAATCAGAAATCCATATAAATAGTCACACAATTTGAAGAAGTAAATGCATAAAGCTACCCTAACTTAATTGACATAGAGATGTAATAACTCAGCTACAAAAACTCAGCTTTCTTCAATCCCAGAAAATTGCAGGCTCTTTTTGTAACTTGCGTCCAAACTTTCGAGGGAATTTCTTTATCTGTCACCTTTGTATTCTTTCATATATTCAAATATAATGAAAATCTCCCCTATAAAAAGTATATCTAACACCCAAGCTAAAAGTGACTCGGTAGACAAAGATGATTGGTTTTTTCTCTCTAGATAATGTGGAATAAATCTTTCCAATGGCTCCCTAGTTAACTGTAGAGTGTACCAACTTTTGGCTAGACATCAGTTCGAAGGAAAGAGTAGAAGTCTTTGAGAATCAGGGTCACAACCATTATTTAGAACTAAAGCAATAGCTAGAAAGGAGTAGGTCTATATTTGAAAAAGTCCTCATATGATCATGAAAATTGGAAGACATCAACTTCCATAACCTCAGGGTGGATTTGCAAACACGAGCGAACTTAAGAACATTTCCTTCTTTTATAAGTTCCCTTTCTCGAAACTCTCAAATAGGAGCGGATTGGTAAAGTTTTGAGATGATCTACATCTAATCAGTTTTGGCTTTTTGTATAAGCTGTCTTTGCGGCTGGATTTGAGTAAAAACCTTAACCTTAATTCTAAAAGATTGATGCTTACGATGATTGTAGTAGTTAAAAACAAAAACTTCAAAACGTGATTTGTTATTTCTTCCACTCATTCTACCTGAACTGAACTACTCCTCAAAAACAAATTAGGAGACTTCATGAGTTTGTTTTCTTTAGCTTCAAACATCTGCTGCCAAAGAAAGAAACACTAGGACCATTATGGTAATTGGTAACAAATGAGAGCTTGCAATTTCCCAAAAGACACCATTAATCCTTCGATAATTCTACTTTGCTAACATGAGCTACTGACTGATGACTGCTGAAGAACTAGGGATCGACAACCAAATATGGTAAAAAATCAAAATAGGAGATTAAGAAATCAAATCATCAACATTCTCGAAATTCTACTGCGTACAAGATCACAGTACATTAACACATCCATTGCAAATACATAATAATTAAAAGAAATGACCACAGAAAGTGTAACGAAAAACAGGAAAATCGCCCAATTGACAGATAGATGAAGAACTTACCAGAGGAGGTTGGATCATTCTCTCCATCTCTTTCCTTGGGGGAATTGCAGCACCAGATAAATTTTCAAAATCCAACCACTAACCAACCTCACATTTATCTAATACACCAAGAACCATTCCAAAACAAGAAATGCATCACAGATAGTCTGATTCAAATTAGTCACAGCAGGTCAACTCTTCAAAGCTGTATATCCCACCTTGGCAAATCCACAATTCAGGCTTCAAGTAAAGAAAACCTTCTTTTGATAGAATTAGTCATTGAACTCTAGAGATCATCACCTGTCACTTCCAAAATCCACCTCCACATTCACAAATCATCCTAGGGATTACGAAGGCGAAAAAAAATGCAGACAAAAAAGCCCATCAGAAACAAATTAAATTAAAGTAGAAGATATAGACCCAGCATGATTTGGGCATTATCTCAAAGACCCATTTCAGAAATCAGAGATCTGAACAGAGAAACCTCGTGTAAAGCTCGTCCCACAAGGTTTACAGACAAGAAATCAGAAACCCCAAATATTATCTAGCTCAAAAAAACACTCTCATGGAAAAATTAAATGCGAGACAGCTGAAAAATGGGAGCAAAGAGGCCACTGAAGGAGAAGAAAGAGACCCCTGTCGCCATTAAACCTCAGTGGAGTTTAGGGCCCATCTTCTCAGCGGCACAACCTACCAAGCACAAAAATGCGTTCAAGAAGAGAGAGACTGAAAAAAGCAAACCTAAACCATTAAAGGGGATGAAGAAATAGAGGCCTTGAATGATTACACACTTGGGGTTTATTGTTCTATTGAAGAAATGCAGAAGAAAAACCTCAAATGGGTTAGTTCTTGGAAGATTGATAGCTGTTCTTGTTGAGAACTCGAGACTCTAGACTAAGGATCAGAAGGGGCAAACGTATGGAAAAATGAGGAATTTTTCTGCAGGGTCAAACATTCAAAGGAAAGACACTCCAAAAAGATCCCAATGAAAAAGAAAAAAAACCATGATGAAGAATTGAGAGGTCATACATTTAATGTATAGAAATCAATTATTTAGGATTTAATATCTTACAAATTTGTTAAACGTCCAAATATCATAAAATTTAATCGACGAGTTATTCCGCAAAATTAGTTGAAGTATACTAAAACTGTCTACACACCAAATATATATATATATATATATATATAAAATAAACTTGATAGACCCACATACCTCCTCTCTCAAGCACACCTTTCAAATTAGAGGAAGACTTTTTACCAGTTGACCCACCAACACACATCACAACTTTTCCCAATTCCTACTCCACAAAGGGTATTTTCGTCATTCGAGGGGACAAGCCTCTCATTCCTCATTGCAAAGGGCCATGAATGGTGTGGATTCTTTGAAAATTGAGTGACATTGCATTATATTTATATGATAAGTTAATAACAAAGCCATTCAAAGTCCACTTTTTTTTTTTTTTTTTTTTGTGCTGTAAGAAAAAAGTGCCATGGTCCATATGGGAATAGTTTAGATTTAAAAGTCGATTTGATAATGATATTTTGAAAATTTAAAAAGTTGAGTGTATAGATGGATATATATCATTTTTTGTTATTGAGTATTTTTCATATTCTCAATAAAAAAAAAATACCTTTCTTAAACACGATTATCAAAAGTGGTCTAAAGATTTGTTTTTTAAGGGATTGAAGTAAGAAAAAAAAAAAAAAAAAAAAGTAAGTAACAATTTTAATTAGGTAAAGAAAGGAAAAAATATAGAAAAAATGAGAATATATTTATAAGATTGGAAAAGGAAGTGATAAATGGTCAACTTCAAAAGCATAAGGGAAGAAAAGAAAAAGAAAAACAATGTCCCAAACATAGTTTGTTTGTGGGTTGTGAAAGCCCACATCTTGATCTTGTTGTTGTAGAAAGAAAGGAAAGAAGATCATTGTCTCACAAAAGTTCTTGAAACAAACCATGTGTTTCATTCATACTCTTTCAATCATCAATTCATTTCAATTCTTCCCTCTTCTTTTCCTTTTCTTTGTTTCTTTTCTCTCATCTCATCTTTTAGTTCATCAACCCCTTTGGCAAATTCTTCCAATTCATATTGCCCATTTATCTCTCTCTTTCTCCTTATTCTTTACTTCTTTCTTATCAAATCATCACATTAGGAAGACAATTCAAATACAGCTTTTAAAAAATATATACCAATGCCTTATTATGATGTTCTGTTTCCCTACGAGAATAATGCTACACATTGATAATATTTTTTCAGTTAGCTAAATGAGAGGTTAGGTAATGCATTTCCTGCCCTCGTCTCCACCCTAATATTTTTTTACATATTTAAACTTTCATTACATATTAAATGTCGTTTTGTTTTTATTAGGAAAATTTCTTTTCAAATGAGAATTTTTATTAGGAATTGTCCATTCAAATGAAGAAAATTTCAAACAAAATTTAAGAAAATTATATCTATAAATATAGAATAACTCTAGGTGAAAGACTAACCTCAGTGAATTTCTCTCCAAATTCAATAGAGAATTTTGGAGGGATGGGGATTAAATGGAAAAAGGGAAAAGTGATTTTTGTTCTCGTTCCACCTCGTAAACATTTATATCTTATCTCGAATTAAATTAAGATAAAACTCATCTATGATTTATTCTTTGGCATTAACATTTTGGAGTGGAATATATAAAACTTTAGTTTGGAAATTTTCAAACAAGAATTTTGAAGTCTTCCCCATCTAAATATGCTTTTTCTAAAAGAGGCAGTCCTCTATTTTTCTCATTTTAAAAGCACTTTTGATATCTTAGTTCAAAAAAACTTTTCTTTTAAAACTGAAGTCATTGCACAATGGTAAATAAACAAAGTTTTATTAGTAAAAAAACCAAGCAAACTAGCCTACAACCTTTTTTGTTTTGAATGAGAAATACAACATAGAGAATGTTACCAAGAAGGGGAGCATGTTACCAAATAAATTCTATATATTTCTCAATTTCATATTTCCTTTTTGATTAAAAAAAAATCTTAAAATAAGTATCCTTCTAATTATGGATTACTAGGTCCAACATTATTATAAAACGTAGGTATTACAATATAAAAAACTCCTCTTCTTCTGAAAAGAGAAACAAAAATCTAAAGTAGAAGAACACTTATACAATTCATGAAATAACTTTCCAATATAAAAATTCAAAATCTTTATAAGAAAAAAAATGTCTAAAGCAAAACTAGACCAAACATGATAAAGAGAAATTCTGTGTGATGATAATTACCAAACACTTGCTCAACCAACCTGCATAGCAAAGTTTAATGTTCTTGAAAAAAAAGTGACATATAACACAAGATCATAAAATGAAGCAAAGAAAAACACCTGTTTTTTTTTTTCTTGGTTTGTTTCAAGACAATGCGTATAAGCAAATAAATTTATTGAAAAGATAACAAAATTTTTTTATAGTAATTTTGTCTGGTAGCAATCCAACTTATTCATGATTCCTTTACCAAATATATAAACAAAGAAAGAATATCGAAGGTCGTATAAGGTCATCTGCATCCTTGTCAAAAATCCTACATCAAAACAATAAACCATACAACAATTAGGTGAATAGTTGATTGAAACTCTCAACTTCTTTCTCATTGTCATTTCTCTAGCAATACATCATTTAAAATATGCACATGCCACTCCTAATTTCCAGCTTTCATTTTTTTCATCCAAAGATGATTGATGGATTTTGCTTTTATTTTTGAATTTGAGAGTATTAATCGTTTGTCGGGATGTTTAAAGATATTCTTCATTCGAGAGATGTTTGGAGCAAAGAGTAGAGTGTAGATTGGAAAGTAGTTTAATTGTGGAGACTTCTAGGGCCGCAGGAAGAAAATGGGAGATGAAGCTGGCTTTACCTTTTCCCTTTTGGAGTGTATGATACTAAAAGATAAAGCCCCCAACAAGGGGAACAACGCATGGTTGAGGCCATATAAGGATCAAGAAAAGTGGAAGAAAGTGGGGTTTGCTTTAGCTTTTCTAGCACACTCATTTTGCTCAAATTTGGTGACCCATACAGATCAGAAAAGTAATGGATGTCAATCAAGGGATAAGACAAGCTTAAGTGGATGTATATGGAAGTTTTGCCAATAATAAAAAAGACTAAGAACATCTTTATTCAGTTTTCTAAGTAACAACAAACGAATGACCACCAAATTGAACATCAGCAATAGCAGAAATGAGCAAAAAAGTAAGCAAAAAAATATGCTTAAGAAATCATTCATTCAAGTAACTTCACCGAAACAGTATTTCTCATAACTTTACAGTCCTACCAAACTCAACCACTTCATATTGTCTAATGAGACTCTCCTTTTCCCTTTCCTTGTGCTAAGGATGCCAGTGAAGTTATGTTAGCTTACAAACACAAACAAATTTATCACAAAGAAGATGCTAAAATGAAATGAATCGCCTACATGAATAATGAGGCACGCCACACACCTACTTTCCAATGAAAAAAATTGAGGCAACTAAACTACATAACAAAGTAAATGTACTTTGCTAACAAAAGATGTAACGATATAAGAATACTGCTCCGGTTGTGGTCATAACAAAATAGCAAATGCCAGAATTCTGGCAACGTCGGAATTTGAATCGATTGAGGATCAGGCAGTTGGCTTACGGAGAATCATGGTAAGCATGAATTATTCGATCCAAATCAGAACCTTCTCTTATCTCAAGCCAGTCCAACTAATCATATGTGATTTAAAATCAATCTTTTCCCAATGCATCACTTTGATCGAGTTCGTTAATCTGTACGGAGAACATCACTCTGAGGCCTAAATTTCCCAATCATTATATTGGGAAATACAACCATGCATGCCATGAACAAAGTGAACTGCAGCAACACCAAAGAGGAGTCGTAGTCATTGTATGCCATATTATAAACCTAATAATCGATAAATGCCAAAACCAAAAGCATGTGATTCGTACCAGAAGAGGAATGGTCAGGAAACCCCATATTGGCCAAAGAGCAAATGACAACCTACAAATGAAACAAATGTGTTTAAATATTAGAGAAGATAGGAATGATGAATGTTAATAGACTGCAATATCATAAAATGTTGGGGGGTTATCTTACAAGCAAAAGGAGATAAGCCCAAGAAGTGTTACAATTGGTAAAACTGACAAGCTTGCTAGTTCCCATTTTTCATCAAACCTTCTAATGCTCCAGGCTGACATACTTGTGTAAATGAAGATGACAACATTTAAACCGATTCCCACCATTCCAAGGTATAAAGGAAGTCTGCTCAAGAGAATAAAATTCAAGTCATGTACGTGAATCTAAGAATACTGATGTTCTTTAATTAAAAGGAAACACTTTCATTTATAATAATGAAAGATTACAGAAAGAGTCAAACAAACAACAAAGGCCCAAGCAAAGAGAAGCCAATAAAACATTACAAGAAGGAACCCCAACTATTGAGAGTAAAGGAATATTGCAACAAAAAAACAGACCTGACAGCCAAAATAAATGGCATTAGAAGCCAAACTCCAAGCTCTCAAGACACCTCTGACCTCTTAAAACCCTCAGATTCCTTTACAGCTAGATATTCTATGAACTACCAAGAATCACACTTGCCAATGAAATTCAATTTGTTTAGAAAAGAGAGGTGAAGAATAACTTCTTCCATCATATCATGACCAGAATTGGTCAAAACCAAGGCCACACCAGAACTTGGAAAAAGCTCGACAAAATCTAAACCTAAGGATAATAATCAACTAAAGCAGTCTCAATACGCACCAATCACACAATTTCTAGGGAAAAAATGCCAGAGAAAGATGCAATCTAGAAGCCATTAACAATCTTAAATAATAGCTATTTAATGTGTCTTCTATCTCTTTTTTCTTTAAACACAAAAAACTTCTAGTAAATGCAATTTGCTCAAGATGTTCTGTACAAGACCTTATCAAGCAGCTTGTATTATTGACTCTGAGAACGTTGACAATGAATATGCCAAAGACTGATCAAATGATTTTCTATAAAAATATTATAAAATATGTATAAAATTTGTGAGCTTACATAAACCAAAACTCTTGATTTTAAGGCGCGCACCATAAGGCATCTTCACTAAAGAGCATCCATAGATTTATCATTTAATGTGTTGCTTAGAACCACTCCAGCACTATAAACAATTAGAGAAAATAAATCTGGCACCACTCATTCACCCACCCTTGGAACAAAAGTACATGAATCAACGTTAATGCAAGCTTATCCTAGTGCCAAATATGATTATTCATTCCCAAATCATGCTAGATTCCATTTTGGAAGTACGTTAAGGTAGTTAGCTTCATGTCCAGTCAACAACTCTCAATATGTTATTTCAAATTGATCAAGTGATCAACTCATACCAAAAAATCTCAGATTTCAAGCTCCAAACAATCCCTGCCCCGGTGCAACTTACCAAACCATGGGGAGAGAGATTTGTGCACTCACAAACTAACCATACAGTTGAGATGTAAACAAAATAACCAACAATCAATCCATCAATGTAATGTCCTGTTTGATAACCACTTGGCTCTTGGTTTTTTATTTTTGAAAATGAAGCCTATTTCCTCTCAATTTCTTACTATGTTTTTCATCTTTCTTAAGTAAAAAAGTTGAATTCTTAGCCAAATTCTAAAAACTAAAAACATGCTTTTAAAAATTACGGTCCTATTTGGTAACCATTTTGTTCTTTATTTTTGTTTTTGAAAATTAAGTTATGGATACTACTTCTACTTCTAAATTTCTTCTTTTGTTATCTATTTCTTACCAATGGTTTAAAAAACCAAACCAAAATTTGAGAACTAAAAACAGTAACTTTCAAAAAGTTATTTTTGTTTTTGGAATTTGGCTAAGAATTCAACCATTGTACTTAAAAAGATGCAAATCATTGTAAGAAATGTGGATGAAATAGGCTTAAATTTCAAAAACAAAAATAAAAAAACCAAATGGTTACTAAATGGGACCTACATTTTCTTAATTTTCAAAACTTAGCTTGATTTTTTAAAACATTGGTAGAAAATAGATAACAAAGCAAGAAATTTAGAGGTGGAAGAGGTGCTTATAGGCTTAATTTTCAAAAACTAAGGCCCCGCTTGACAACCATTTGATTTTTTGTTTTTTAATTTTTAAAATTAAGCATGTAAACACACGTTCTACCTCTAAGTTTCTTGATTTGTTATCTACTTTTAACAATGTTTTCAAAAACCAAGCAAATTTTAATAAATTAAAAAAAATAGTTTTCAAAAAGTAGTTTTTAATTTTAGAATTTGACTAAGAATTAAACTCTTATACACAAGAAAGATGCAAAACATTGTAAGAAATTGAGAAAAAATAGGTCTAATTTTCAAAAACCAAAAACAAAAAACGAAATGGTTATCAAATGATGCCTAAATGATTACCAAACAGGCCTAAGTAATTGGATATAATGCATTGACAAATTAGTATGCATCACAGAAATAGTTGAGTGGAATGATGAAACAACAATCAGAAGTGTGCATACAGCTAAGTGTTCACCTTCTTAATCGGCCATCATGCCACAAGAGATATATCATATTGGAATGCCTATCGCCATAGTATACAATGAAAGCAGCAGAAGCAAGCCAAAGGACATTCTCTACAACTTCAATCCACGTCCGACTCTTTGGAGTATGAAACGACATAGTTTGAAACCTCGAACATGCATCATCTTCAACATCATCACCACTAGAAGCATATCCCTGGCTATGCCTCTGCCTCATATAACCACCCGCTACGGGTGTTCCCCCAGACATAGTGATACACAAATTAAAGCTAAGCAATAGACATGGAGAGAACAAAAAAAACAGCTCTTCCAACTCGAAATCTATCCAATTTCAATTCCCCATATAACTTTACTTCATATTAACTCCACCTATAACCTCCAAGATTTCAAATGTATCAAAATTAAATGATACAAAACTGTCACTTCAAATCAAAGAACTCATGAATTGATTGATACAAGATTGTGGAAAAAGTACCAATTCCAATCGAGTTAGTGTCGCTGAAAAGAATGAAAGATCCTCGAAATGAATATTTGCAACAAACCCCACCTGGGGTTCTTCGTAATTCCAACCCCTCTACAGAAACAAAGGCTTCAAATTCTTTACAACCCACGATTGGACTTCAAAAACGCTTCAATACCCACAATGCAATTTCCTCCGTTTTGTAAATTCTAGCATTGAATGAAGAAAACCCGAGCAGCCCTTTGCAATATAAAAAACCAAGAAAGGGTATTAGAGGATATTCGCTATTCACTACGAGCTTGCTTGCTTGCTTGCTTCTTCTTCTTCTTCTTCTTCTCCTCCTCCTTGGGGTGATGACGATGATAGAGATCTGTAAAACAGAATGTTAGGATTTTGATGGGGATGATGAAGATGAGTGAAGGGGTTATTCGTTGCGTGAGATAAAGAAACTAAAGAATGTGGGTTTTGAATCGTGCGAGGTAATTCTTCTAAAATGCCTTTCCTTTTTGCACACTTCCTGAGATTTTTTTTTTTCTTTTTTTCTTTTTGCCGTTCTAAATTCTAATGGGAAATTGCCAACTTTAATTTATTTCCGTAATCAAGGACTGACTTACCAACAATTAAAGTCAACTGTAAAGGGATGAAATCACATTGCCCAAATGCTAATTGGCCTGTAATTTGCAAAATATTAAAAATTATAAAAGGAAACAATTTTGTCAAATCTTAAATAATGAAATGAAATTATGGGGATTTAAAAATTTTTAAATATAAACTATAGTTACAATAGTTTGGATTAAGGTAAAGGGGGTTTGTGTTGTGAATTTGAGGAATATGGTGGAAACATGGATGGTAATAAAATATAATATAATATTAAAATAAATAAAACATAATATATAAATAAATAAAATAAAACAAAATGAGAAATGAGAAAATTCTCAAATATCAACACTTTCTCCGATTTATATGGAATTTGCCTAATGTGTGTAATTTTAAGATTCACAAAATGTCACTATTTATAGGCAAAGTGACAAGTAGGATGTGAACTTACATGGACACCAAACATCAATAATTACAAGGTATATGGATAACATAAATGGTGACACATGACTTTTAGGACACTAAGTAATGGCCAATGAGCATTTATTTATTATTATAATATTCATAACACTCTCCCTTAGATGTCTATATATATAAGAAATATTCCTCGTTAAAACTTTACTAGAAAAAATCCAATGGGAAAAACATTAGTGAAGGAAAAAAAGTACATATTTCATATAATATATACTCATAAAATAATACAATATATTTACTCCTCTTCATGAAAACATCATTTAAGATATCTGAATCGCCACATTTTAATGTTATGCACCAATTTTTCAAAAGTTGTGGTTGGTAATGCCTTTGTAAATAAGTCTACTAGCTTATCCTTCGAACAAATTTGTTGTACAGTGATGTCGCCATTTTCTTCAAGGTCACGAGTGTAAAAAAAACTTCGGTGAAATATGCTTTGTTCTATCTTCTTTAATATATCCTCCTTTGATTTGAGTTATGCAAACTGTGTTATCTTCGTATAATATTGTTGGAAGATTTTTATTAGAAGACAAGCCACACGTTTCACAAATGTCTGAGTCATTGACCTTAGCCATACACATTCTCAACTAGCCTCGTGAATTGTAAGAATTTCAGTATAATTTGAGAAAATGGTCGTTATAGTCCACTTCACCGATCGTCATGATATAGCAGTTCCTCCACATGTGAACAGATAACCTATTTAAGATCTAGTTTTGTGTGGATCAGATAAATATCCAGAATCTGCTAAACCAACTAGAACAAAATTTGATTTATTTGAATAAAACAAACTCATATAGATTGTTCCTCGGAGATAACGGAGTATATGCTTAATTCCGTTCCAATATCTTTTTGTAGGAGAAGAACTATATCTAGCTAATAAATTTATTGAAAATGCAATATCTGGTCTTGTATTATTAGCAAGATACATAAGTGCACCAATAACACTAAGATATGGTACTTCAGGATCAATAAGTTCTTCATTATCTTCTTGAGGTCGAAATATATCTTTCTTTATATCTGATGAACTGACTTCCATTGGAATATTTAATGGATATGTTTTGTCCATATAAAATATTTTCAAATTTTTTTTCATATAAGTGGACTAATAAATAAATATTCCATCTACTAAATGCCCAATTTGCAAACCAAGGCAAAATTTTATTTTCTCGAGATATTTCATCTCAAATTCTTTCTTAAGATATTCTATTGCCTTTAAAAACTCTTCAGGAGTTCCAATTATATTCAAGTCATCAACACATATAGTTATAATAACAAATCCTGATTGTGATTTCTTTATAAAAATACACTGACATATTAAATTATTTTGATATCCTTCTTTCAATAAATATCCACTCAGACGATTGTACCACATTCGTCTTAATTGTTTCAATCCATATAGTGATTTTTGTAACTTTATTGAATATAATTCTCGAAAATTTGATGTATATGTTCTAGATACCTTAAATCCTTCTGGGATTCTCATATAAATATCATTATCAAAAGATCCATATAAATATGTCGTGACTACATTCATAAGATGCATATCCAGACTTTTATACATAGTCAAACTAATTAAATATCTTAATGTAATTGCATCCACCACAGGAGAATACGTCTCCTCAAAATCAATACTAGGTATTTGTGAAAAACCTTGTGTAACTAGTCTTGCTTTATATCTTGTGACCTCATTTTTTTCATTTTTTTTCCTCACAAATACCCATTTGTATCCCACAGGTTTAACACCTTCTGGTGTTCGGACTACTGGTCCAAAAACCTGATGTTTTGAAAGTGAATTTAATCCTGTCTTGATTGCTTCTTTCCACTGAAACTAATCTTTTCTATGTCGACATTTTTCAATAGATTTTGGTTCGGGATCCTCATTTTCAGATAGAATATCAAGAGCAACATTATATGAAAAAATGTTGTCAATAATTACATTAGTTCGATTTCCTTTTTTTTTCTGTCATGACATAATTTATTGAAATCTCATTATTATTTTTAGGTATTTCAACTTCCTCAATAGTCATAACGAGGATTTCTTCATGGATATTTATATCCTCAACTAAGTCTTTTCCACTATTAATTATTTTTAGTTTTTCGATTTTTATCTTTAGAACCCACTGGTCTATCACGCTTCTAGCGTGTTCCAGGCTCATTAGTGACAACTTGTTGTGTTGGAATATCAATTTTTTATGCAACATTTGTAGCCAGTATATGTGACTTAGTTACTTTCTTTGCATGTACAAATGCATCTGGTAATTGATTTGTTATATTTTACAATGAATTATTTTTTGAACTTCAAGTTCACATTGATCTGTACGGGGATCTTAATGAGACGATAATGACGCATTCCATGTAATTTATTTTTCTAACTTCTTAATTCCTTCCCCTAATGTCGGAAAATTTGTCTCACTAAAATGATAATCAGCAAATCGTGTAGTAAATACATCACCCATCAGAGGTAAGGTATTTAATAGTTGATGGGGAATCATATCCAACATATATTCCTAACCTCCTTTGAGGACCCATCTTAGTGTGTTATGGTGGAGCAATTGGAACATATATTGCACACCTAAAAATTTTCAAATGGAAAATATTTTGCTCATGATTATAAGCTAATTGTAATGGTGAGTACTTATGATAAACTACTGGTTTAATGCGTATAAGTGACCTTGCATGCAAAATAGCATGTCCCTACACAGACGAAGGAAGCTTAGCTCTCATAAGTAATGGTCTTACAATTAATTGCAAACGTTTTATAAATGATTATGCTAAACCATTTTGTGTATGAACATGAGTTATAGGATGTTCAACACTTATCCCAATTGACATACAATAATTATCAAAAGTTTGGGATGTAAATTCATCAACATTATCAAGACGAGTAGTCTTAATTGTATAATTAAGAAATTGTGCTCTTAACTTAATTGTTTGAGCAAGTAATCTTGCAAATGCAAGATTTCGACTTGATAATAAACACACATGTGACTATCTACTGGATGCATTAATACCATAAAATATATAAATGATCCATTTTGTGGGTTAATAGGTCCACATATATCGCCATGATTTCGTTCTAAAAATGCAAGTGCTTCAGTCCCCACTTTAGCTGGTGATGGTCTAATTATCAATTTTCCTTGAGAGCAAGCATCACATGATAATTCTTTAGATTGAAGAATCTTTTGACTCTTCAATGGATATCCATTCGAATTCTCAATAATTCTTCTCATCATTATAGATCCTGGATGACCCAATCGGTCATACCAAATTGTAAATATGTCTAGATTCATTAACTTCAGGCTCATTGTACATATGTTTAAATTATTCGTATATGATGAGTATAATATAATCCAGAAGATAAAGCAGAAAACTCTTCCAATATACATTTTTCATTTGAGGCAGTGGATATGATATATAAATATTCTACATTATTCTTACTATCAGTCTCAATATGATAACCATTACAACATATATCTTTAAAACTTAGAAGATTTCTCTTTGATTGACTAGAGAACAATGCATTGTCAATTGTAAATTTTGTTCCTCTAGGCAAAATAATATTTTCTTTTCCAAAACTTTCGATCAGGTTTGTAGAACCTGATATCGTATTGACTTTTGCTTCCACCATTACCAGTTTTGAAAAATATTTTTTACTTGTAAATATTGTATGTGTAGTTGCATTGTCTGCCCGACATAAATCTTCTTTGCTCATTTTTTAAATATCCAACATATGAAAATGATCCATGTTTCTTTATTAAAATAAAATAATTACAATAAGAAAAACAACACTTAAAACATACAAGAGTTACTAAAAAAAAACGTGAAGATAGTTAAAAGAAAACAATAACATTAAGTCTAAATATTCTCAAAGTCAAAGGAAACACTTGATATTCCATCAACTGCGTCAATCTTCTCTTTAGAAGATTCAAAAAAGTCCTCTTTTTCCTTCAGGGAGGCTTGATAGGGGTCAACTAAGTGTTTTGACGTACGACAGATACATGATCAATGCCCAATCATTCCGCATCGGAAGTATTTATTTTCAACATTTTTTAACGACCACGACAAAAATAATAATTATTTCTTCCTCTACCATAGTCACGACCTCGACGTCGATCACGATTATTATTAAAAGTAAAAAATTCACTTCAGGGAATGGTGTTGTTCTAGTCGGTCTCAAATAATAACGAGGATTCATTTGTGGTGTCCGAAATTTGGAATTCCATTTGTTGCGTTTGTGTGCTCAAGAGAAGAAGAAGAATTCAAATAGTTGCGAGCAATACATTGGAGGGGATTCGTGAAGGTTATCGGTCTTCAAGTGTAAGTCCTTTAATCCCTTGTTCCTCTCTAAATTATTGTGTAAGCATGCTTCATTAGAATGTTGTATCTCTGTTTCCATCCTCTGAATTAATGGTATTCTGTAAAATTTATAAAAAAAAAAATGGGACACGACCTTTCCACTGTAGGTATTCACATACTCCTTCAATTGGTATCAGAGCACCGGTTGATTCCTAATTTTTTATTTTCGAACTCTAATCAGAGTAATGGTGGGTATTAATTCTACATTGTTGAATGTTGAATGTGGTTTTGCATAATTAGATGTTTTCAAGATTGACTTTTAGTTTTTTGCTGCTTTATTTTGATTCAGTTTGTAAGGGCTCATTGTTTTTTGGCATAATTTTATTACAATTGAGTATGTAATTCATGTATGGAAATGCATGATGCATGACACCACTTTAGTAAATTATTAATGTTATAATTTTAAAATATATCATTAGATGCATGTATAGGTTTTAATTGTTTCATTAAACTTTATAATTGTTATAAGTTAAACGTGAAGGATGCACGAACACCCATGTGAAAGCAGATCGTGAACCAATTTTACTTTTATACAGAAACGTAAATTTCAAAGGACGGAAACAATTGATATGTATATAAATTACAATATGCTTAAATAAGAACAACAAGAGGATAAATTGAAGGGAATTAGTGAAGGTCCCTGTGAGAAACGTGAGGATTGGTCCAAATCTTTATTTTCACATAAATGTAAATTACAGAACAGAGACAAAATATTATGCATTAACAATTAAAAATACAACATGCTTCATTTGAGAAATAGGGAAGAAAAAGACTTACCCTTGAAGAACAACTTCTTTGTGTAATTCACTCGATCCGGATCACGAATCCTTCGTTCTCCAACAAAGACACTACCACAAAAAGGAATCTCTTTTATACTCCTTAGGGAATGAGAATTCGCAAGAGGTATGGGCTCTGCTACTTTTTGGAAGAGGGAAAGGGATGAGAGGAGGAAGAGTTTTTTTCGGAGAACAATCTCACTGACCTTTAGAGAGATTGAGAAGAAGATGATTAACTAAAAAACTGCATTCCCTCTCTTTACGTACTAGATGAGAAAGATCAGAGAAGAAAGTTGTAACTCCTTCCCATTAATTAAAATTTAAAAAAATAAAATTATATATATACATAAAATATGTTATATCAAATATAACATATAACCTATAGTTATTATATTGTATCAAATACAATATAACCTATAGTTTTTATTTTCTCTTATCATTACATGACATTTAATATAAATCATATGTACACTAACTTCAGTTATATGAATCTCATCCATATAACTAATATTTGAATCATATCAAAACATTTAATTCCTCTGAAAATACTTTATATTATAACGTATCAAATACATTATATTAATTATATCACATATACTTAATTTTCTCAATTAATTTGAACAATTTAGATTAATCCAAAACTTAATTCTCAATAAGTTCCTGTTGAGCTACAAACGGACCTCATCGACCTGTAGATTGAAGCTCTAATGATACTTGAATAATTAATTAAACTCTTTAATTAAATTACCCAACATCCATTAACCGTCGGTCACTCCACTAAAGACTGATAACTGCACTCTTCATACTATAGATATATTTCTATGTCCATTGAATATAACTACTCAATAGTGCGATGGCCCTTCACAAATTGCTCGTAAGTACAGTTGGACAAAAATTACCATTTTTCCCCTGTAGTTAAATCTAACTCCTTGAGTACCACCGATCCCTCTAATGAACAATAAGTCATAGTCCAATTATGACCACCCTCTCGGGCCAGGGGAGGGTATGACCACATTGTTCAAGCCCCGGAATCAGCCTTTAAGGGAGTAATTTATCTATTTACCTCGACATCATAGAAGGAGTGAATTTCGTCTTGTGTAGCTGTGTTTCCAGCTCCTCAATCAGTGAATCCTCAAAATGGTAGGCATATTAAGTTGGCAATCTGGTCACTCTCACCCATATAAATCAAAGGACTACCTTCATAGGCAGAAGTTCATAACTTACTTAGGATTCAGGTCATATCACATATGGTCAACTTTGTGAAATTTACGTCTTATTAACGGTGTTATAATGAGACTAATTACTTTGTGGTCTGGTCTTATACAAACTCTTTGTATAAGATACCACCGCTCACATATCCACATGTGTGATCAGGATCATATCATTTGTAGCACTTTACAACACTTGTAACATCTACAAAGCGGGCTTTATCCATCTACTACAGACCGTTTAGGTTATCATTTAAACATGATACACTCATATGTCTCTACATACATATTTAAATTACATAAAAATAACCTAAGATCTTAGTTTATTGGATTGAATGTATGCTCATAAAATAACAATTATTTTACTAATAACATTTTGTTTATACAATGTTTACAACCACAAGAACACAAGAGATTTAGGACACCAATCCCAATAGAAATTAGGGTTTGGAATTACTTACCATTGAAGACTAGATTCTTCACGCAATTCCCCTTCGGTCACGATCCCAGTGTTCTCCTTGGAACACGAACACACCAAAGAACCAAAGTTGGACACCACCACAATGACACCTTGGTATTCTCTGAAGAGTTGAGAACCCACGAGAGTGTGTGGGCTTCGTGCTTTTAATTTTGACAAAGGGAGAGGGAGAACTTCTTGAGAGAGATTTTTGTAGAGAAGATTTCACACTCTAGAGAGGGAAAAAGCTGTGTTCTGTATGATACATGAAGAAAAAGATAATGTTGGGGTTGATGCCCTAAATTTCATAGGGTCTTATAGTTTGTAAATATATTGAAAAAACTCATTGTTTATTTAATAAAATATATGATGTTTTATTCAAACTCATTGTCTATTTAATAAAATAATGGTATTTTATTTGTATTAACCATAAACCAATAAACTAACATCCAAAGTTATCTAGTAACTTAAACATGTGTGTAGAGAAATACAGGTGGATCATGTTTAATTGATAATTTAAATGATATATAGTAGATGGATAAGGTTGGGTACCTTATCCTATTGACACTACGAGTATGACCCACTTTATTGGTGTTACAATTGTTGTTAAGTGCTACAAATGATATGATCCTGATCATTCATGTATAGACATGTGAGCTTGGATATTCTATACAAAGGAGTTTGTATAAGACCGGACCACGAGATGTTTAGTCTCATTATATAACACCATTCATAATAAAGACTTACGTTTTACCAAGATTACCATAGGTAACATGACCTGAATCCGGAGTGAGTTGTGAACTCCTGCCTGTGTGGATAGTCTTTTGATTTGTATGGGAAAGAGTGACCAGATCGTCGACTCAACAAGCCTACTATCTTGGGAATTCATCTGATTGGGGAGCTGGGAACACAATTACACAAGAAGAAATTCACTCATTCCCTGAGGTAGGGGTAAGTAGATAAATTGCTCCCTTAAAGGCTGATTCCGGGACTTGAACAATGTGGCACCACATCATCTCTTCGCTCGAGAGGAGTTTAGTCATAGTTGGACTACGATCTATTGTTCATTAGAGGGATCAGTGGTACTTAAGGAGTTAGATGTAACTACAGAAGTCAAAACGGTAATTTTGGCCTAGTTGTACTTAAGAGCAATTTGTGAAAGGTCATCGTACTATTGATTGGTTATATCCAATGGACACAGAAATATATTTGTAGTGCGAAGAGTGCAACTTTCGATCTTTAATGGAGTGCCCGATAATTAAAGGATGGTGAATAATTTATTTAAAAAGTTTGATTAATTATTCATGTACCATTGGAGCTTCAAGCTACAGGTCCATGAGGTTCTCTTGGTAGTTCAATAGATTAAATGAAAATCAATTTTTGGATTAATTTGAATTGTTCAAATTAATAGAGGGATTTAATTATATATGATATAATTAAGTTATTTTAATTATATGTGATACAATTATTATAATATAGTTGATACATTATAGCTTAATTGAGAAGAAATAAATATTTGAATAAGATTCAAATATTATTAATATGAATTGGATTCATAATTGTTAAATTTAATATAAACGTGATTTATATTAAATTCTATATAAGAGAGAAAAGAAACTATAGGTTGTATTGTATATGATACATTATTAAAAACAATAGGCTATATGTTATATTTGATATAACATATAATTTAATATATATATAATATGATAAGTTAATTATCATATTTATATTTATATATATTAAATGTCTTTTTTTTTTATTTTAAATAAAAATGAGGGAACTCCCTCTCTTTTCTCTTCACCCACGTAAGTGGGTGGTTGTTGTATTTTTGGCTTTAGAAAGAGAGGAGAAAGTCTCCTTCTTTGGAATACACATTGTGAAAAAGATAGAAAGAGTTTTGCGAGTTTTGAGTTGTTGAAGAATGTGAAAGAACTCTAAACAGAGATTTTCATGAGTGGAAGCAAGATCTTTCCAAGCCCATTGTGAAAAAGTTAAACGCATTCACAAATATACAGAATAGTAATGCATCTTAAACAAAATTACAGAATGCTTTCTTAATCAAATACAAAAGGAATGAGAGACATACCTTTGAATAACACTTTTTCTGTAAATCTCTCGCTCTCGTGAAGAATTGGACAACAACCTCTCGTTATCGTTCAAATCGCCTAGTAGTCATGAACTGTCTGATCCACGCACAGTAACCCCTCGACACAACCACTCAGCAACCTTGGTATTCTCGGAGTGAGAATCCAGGAGGTGTCGGCTTTGTGTGAACGTGGTAGAGGGATGGAAGAAGGAAACGATCGAACTACACGATCAAGCAAGTAGAAGAAAGTTATGTCTATCGAATAGATTGAGAATGCTTGATCGTTTAGTAAATCTTGTTGGCTCACGATCGTTTAGCAAATCACACTAGATTGTTTACACAATCGTTTAGTAAATGTCGCTAGATCATTTAACATTCGTTTAGTAAAAGTCTCGCTTTCATTTAGTCTCTCATGATGGCTATCGTGTAGGCTCTCTTGAGTAAACGATAAGTCATTCACTTGTTGAAACGATTAATTAAAGAATAAAAACACTTTTCATTTTATCTTTCAGTTATCCAAAACTGAAAGCCTCCCACCTTCAAGGTTAATGGAGAAAAATAACTAACGACAATTATCATATAATTGTTTAATTATAAATAAATATAATAACCAACTTATCATATTATATTTATAACCTATAGTTTTAATGTCACATCATATATAATATTTAAACCATAGTTCTTTTCTCCTTTATTTAACATAAATCATATTTATATCAATTCCTCCAATTAATGTATCTCATACATCATACCAATTATATTACATATAATTGAACCAATTTAATTATATCATATATAATCAAATTTCCTCTTGTTAATTTGAACATTTCAAACTAACCCAAAAACTGATTCTCAACTTGAATCCATTGAGCTACCAAGGGGACCTTATGGACCTGTAGCTTGAAGCTTCAACGGTACGTGAATAACTGACTAAACTCTTTAATCATGAAATTCACCATCCATTAACCGTCGGGCACTCCACTAAAGACCGAAAACTGCACTATTCTCACTACAGATATATTTTTGTGTCCATTGGATATAACCAATCAGCAGTACGATAACGCTTCACATATCGCTCGTAAGTACAGCTGGGCCAATTTATCATTTTGCCTCTGTAGTTACATCTAACTCATTAAGTACCACTGATTCCTCTAATGAACAATATATCATAGTCCTACTATGAGTGAACCCTCTCGGGCCATGAGAAAGGGTGCGGCGCCACATCGTTCAAGCCCCGGAATCAGCCCTTAAGGGAGTAATCTATCTATTTACCCCTGCTTTGGGGAATGAGTGAATTCCATCTTGTGTAGCTGAGTCCTCATCTCCCCAATCAGATGAATCCCCAAAGTGGTAGGTTTGAGTCGGCAATCTGGCCACTCACACCCATGCAAATCAAATGATCGCCCTCATAGGCAAGAGTTCCTAACTCACTCGGGATTAAGGTCATGTTACCTATGGTCATGTGAAATGAAAGTATCTATCATGAACGACATTATATAACGAGACTAAACATTTCGTAGTCCGGTCTTATACAAACTCCTTTGTGTAGGACACCTCCGCTCGCATGTCTTCACATGAATGATCAGGATCAAACCATCTGTGGCACTTTACAACATTTGTAACGTCTACAAAGCGGGCCGTATCCGTAGAGTCACTAGGATAAGGTTTCCCTCCTTTATCTATATACTAAAAACCATTTAGGTTATCACTAAGGCATGATCCACTTGTATATCTCCATATACATGCTTAAGCCACAATGATAACCAGGGGTTTTAGTTTATTGGTTTGTGGTAAATGCAATTAAAGTATCTCATATTTCATAGGCTACAGTGAAGAAAATATCTCATATTATTACATCACAAGCATTTGGTCATACAAGTGTTTACAAACTACAGAACCCTATGAGATGTAGGTCATCAACCCTAACAGAATGTTCTAAACTCTTCCTCCTCTCTACTCAATCCGAATTTTACTTATTCCAAAGTAGTTAGAACCCATCACTCCTGGGCTCTTTACCTGAAACCCTAAGTTTTTCTTTTGTTAAAGCATGCTGTAATTTTATAAATGCATATCTTGTTCTTTATTTACCATAAAAATTTACATTCAATGAAAAATGGGATTTGGGACGATCTTGCTTCCACTCATGGTTCCCTTCATTTTGAGATCCTTTAGATAAAACCTCTTTTATCTCTCTATTCCCCACACACACGATCTAGAGAGAATTAAGGGGAGCTCCTTTTAACGTATTAATTAAAGACCAAATTTAAATTATATATATATATATATATATATATATATATATCCAATATAATATATAACCTATAATTTACATTATATCAAATAGAATATAACCTATAGTTTAATACTCTCTCATTTGACATATAGTATTTAATATGAATCACATCCATATTAAATTTAACTTATAGTTTTAATATGAATCACATTCATATAATCAATATTTGAATCAAATTCAATTATTTATTTTCTCTAAAAAAACCTTTATATTATAATGTATCAAATACATTATATTAATTATATCTTACATAATTAATTCCCTTATATCCTATAGTTTAATACTCTTTCATTTAACATTTGGTATTTAATATGAATCACGTCCATATTAAATTTAATTTATAGTTTTATATGAATCACATTCATATAATTAATATTTGAATCAAATTCAATATTTATTTTCTCTAAAAAAAACTTTATATTATAATGTATCAAATAGATTATATTAATTATATCTTACATAATTAATTTGAACAATTCCAATTAATAAAAAATTACGTTGATTCTCATTAATTCCAGTTGAGCTACCGAGGGGACCTATAGATTGAAGCTCCAATGGTACTTAATTAGTTAATTAAACTCATTAATTAATAACCAACTTCCATTAACTGCTGGTCACTTCACTAAAGACCGATAACTGCACTCTTCGCACTACAGATATATTTCTGTGTCCATTGGATATAATCAATAAATGGAACGTTGACCATTCACAAATTGCTTGTAAGTATAACTGGACCAAAATTACTGTTTTGCCCCTATAGTTATATCTAACTTCTTATGTACCACTGATCACTCTAATGAACAATAAGTCATAGTCCAACTATGACCAAATCCCTCCAGGCTAGGAGAGAGTGTGGCGCCACATTGTTCAAGTCTTGGAATTAGCCCTTAATGGAGAAATTTCTCTACTTTCCCTAACAGTAAGGAATGAGTGAATTCCTTCTTGTGAAACTGCGTTCCCAGCTCCCAAATTAGACGAATCCTCAAAATGGAAAGCATATTAAGTCGAAAATATAGGCCACTCTCATGTATGCAAATCAAAGTACCGCCTTTATAAGCAGGAGTTCACAATTCATTAGAATTTAGGTCAAGTCACCTATAGACATCCTGGTGAAATGTACGTCTCTTCTATCAATGGTGTTATATAGTGAGACTATTCATTTCATGGTTCAGTTTCATACAAACTCTTTATATAGAACACTCACACTCACATGTTTCTACATGAATGATTAGGATCAAATCATTTGTAACACTTTACAACAATTGTAACAACTATAAAGCGGGTCATATTCATAGTGTCACCTAGATAAGACACTCAACCTTATCCATCTACTACAGACCATTTAGGTTATCACTTAAACATGATCCACTGTATGTCTCCACATACATGTTTAAGTTACAGAAGATAACCTTAAATCTTGGTTTATTGGTTTTGTGGGTTAATGCTACTAAATATCAAATAAAATGCCTTAGATTTTATTAGATAAATAAATTGTTTGTATAGTAATTACAACTACAAGACTCACGAGATTTAGGGCATCAACCCCAATAATCACCCACTTGTTCTAAAGCTAGTGAGGTGTACATCATAAAAGTCAAACTATTATAAAAGTACATAAAAATAAGAAACTAGATGTGGTCTACCTCTTAGACCTATACTCTTCAGGTGACCCTCAAACACCTAAGCCATAAGGGCCTTTGTCAACGAATTGGTAACATTGTGTGCCAAAGCTATCTGTGTGATAATCACATCCCCTCGATGCATAATATCCTATATTAGATGATACTTACGCTCAATGTGCTTTCTGAGCTTGTGACTCCAAGGCTTCTTGGAATAAGCTATTTCACCACTATTATCACAATAAAGGGTGATGGGTTTTGACATGTCTGAAACTACTTCCAAATCAGTCAAGAATTTCCAAAGCCAGACAACCTTCTTGGCAGCTTCAAAAGCTGCTACATACTCTGTCTCCATGGTGGAGTCAGCAATGCACCTTTACTTGGTGCTTTTCTAGACTATAGCTATTCTATTAAGAGTGAACATTGACCTTGAAGTGGATTTTCTAAAATCTCTATCAGTCTGAAAATCAGAGTTTGTATATCCTATAATGATCAAATCCTTTGACCCATACACGAGCATGTAGTTTCTCGTTCTCTGAAGATACTTGAGGATGGTTTTAACGGCAGTTTAGTGATCTAATCCTGGATTCAACTGATATCTACTGACTATCCCCACTGCATAGCCGATGTGAGGTCTAGTACATAACATCGCATACATCAAGCTACAAACAATTGATGCATAGGAGATCTGTCTCATTTCCTTAACTTCTTGAGGTGTCTTAGAACATTATTCCTTAGACAAAAAAAAAAAAAAAAAAAAACTCTATGTTTGAAAGGTAGCAAGCCTCTCTTGAAATTTTGCATCGAATACTTGACAAGCATCTTGTCGATGCATGATGCCTAAGACAAACAAGCGATTTTTTCTTCAATCCCTAAAGATCTAGATATTAGAACAAATTATGCCTCTCCCAAATCTTTCATTTGGAATTTGGCTGCCAACTACTATTTTATATCAGATAATAGACCTACATCATTCCTAATGAGTAGGATATCATCTATGTAAAAGACTTAGAAAGCTACTGAACTGTTGATGATTTTCTTATAACCACAATGTTCATCAACATTTTGATTAAAGCCATAATATTTAATCACAATATCAAACTTTATATTCTAAGATCGAGAATCATGTTTTAGTCCATAAATGGATCGACTCAACTTGCAAACCTTTTGCTCTTGACCGTTGGTTATAAAACTCTCTGATTATTGCATATAGATGGTCTCCTCAAGATTATCATTTGAAAGACAATCTTAACGTCCATTTGCAAATCTCATAGTCATAATATGTGGCAATGGATATGAGTATCTATCTGATCTTACCCTTGAAATGAGAGGCTTATTGAGTCGCTGTTGTTGAGCCAACCCTCATCTATGCCAATCTAAGGATAATCCCGAATAAATAGGAGTTCATAGTTAACTCAGGATTAAGATTGAGTTACCTAGGTCATCTAAGTGAAATAGCCAGTCTTAAACAGTAAACATCGTCATAAAGTAAGAGTGACTTATTTCTTGGTCCGATCTTATGTAAACTCATTGCATAGGATGCCCTCACTCCTCATGTCAATATATGAACGAATCTGGATCACTTCGCTTATAGTATCTTTACAACAACTTGTAACAGCTACAGAGTAGGCCACATCTAATAGTGTTACCAGAATAAGGTACCCAACCTTAATCATGTACTATAGACCGTTTTGGCTATTTACTTGAACTTGATCCATCTTTATGTCTCTACATAAAGTTCAAGTATTTGTGTAATAGCCATGGATCTTAGTTTATTGAATTTAGACTTTATGAATGCAATTAATACATTCAATACCTTTATTGAAGAAATGTTGAATAACATCTTTTATTGATAATAGAGTATGTTTAATTATACAAACTGCAAGTTTTAGGACATAAAACCCAATACATTGTGCATCGAGTATGCCATCAAGTATGAAGAACAGTGCAGTGGCTGACAAACCAGTTTCTGCTGCTCAACCTTCTTCACTTCTTTCTTCAATTACAACCTAATTTTAACTATAATGATTCCAATCGAATTAATCACACATTAAATCCCATCAATCAAGAGTCAATTACAAAAATTACAACATAATTGAAGAGAATTCAATGCCAAAACTCCGAAAAACCATATCAGCTCACCATTTTCATACAACTTATGAAAAACACCCACCAAGCTAAAATTAACACGAATTGAATGCTTAAATGATGCTCTGATACCAATTGTTGGTTTACAGAAACATGCAGTGGAAGACAACAGGATCATTAAACATTCATATTCCTCAATTTTGACATCAAATTAAGCATGTTCATGGGGTATCAAGAGGGTTTCATTACATAACATTGAAGATTCTCTTCAAACTCGAAATTCAGCTGCAATCTTCTCTAATTCTTGTTGTGGACCACCAGTACTAGAGCTTCCTTACTATTCTCTAGGAGCCTTAGATTGAGTTGTGAGACTCAAAACAAGCTTGAACTTAGAGAATTGGAAGAGAGGTTTTTTGGTTCTTCAGCTTGTTGAAGAACAACTTCTTCAACCTTAAAAAACTCATCAATTCAGCAATTGCATCTCCTTTTCCACTCAATCAAGAGTGGTTTTATTACATGACTCTCATGCAAACTGACCACTTGAAATGATTCTAGCTACTCCTTGAATTTAGTGGTGGAATTATTTGAATTTGGTGGTGGAATTATACGCAAGAAGGTGACTAACCTTCTTGCTTGAAAGTGGGAAAATCCCACATTTGGATTTTTCTCAATTTTCAATTTCCCTTTTGATTTTGAAATTGATTTTCAAAATCAAAACTTTGTCCAATTTTAATACTTTAATTAAAATTGAAATTTTATTAATTTTACCAAAATTAATTCAATAATTAAATTTTCTAATAAAATTAGTTATTATTAATTAAATAATTTAATTAATTCTATTAATTTTATATCAAATATTAAAATAATTTGTCACCAATTCCATTACCATGAATCCCTATTCATGAAATTAATATTTAAATCAAATTTATATATTAATCAATTATCCTATTACGTTTAATTCCAAAATTAAATGTGTAATTATATCATATATAATTACAAATTTCCCCTTAATTCACATTTGAATGTTTCAAATCAACTTATCATGCTATTCTAAGGCTAATCCTTTTGTGAGCTAGTAGCGGACCTAATGGACCTACAGATCATGACCTCCAATGATATGAGATTAATTGGCTAAACTCTTTACACTGAATTAACCCCCCATTCGTTAACTACCGGGTCACTCCAATAAAGCCCAGTAGTTGCACTCCCCTCACTGTAGATATATTGTGTCCACTCGATATAACCATAATTAGTAAGTTAACCCTTCACAGGTTGTTCGTAATAACGATTGGATCAAAAGGCTATTTTACCCCGAGATTACCTCCTGTTCCTTAAGTCCCACTGATCCTCTAATGAATAATCTGTTTGTGATCCAATCAATAAACAAAATCCCTCTTGAGCCAATGAGAGGAAGGGGGCCCTTGTTCAAGACCCGGAGTCAGCACTTAAGGGAACAACCTCTCTACTATCCTTAAAAGCGGGTATGAGCGAATTCTGTCTTACACCCTATGTCCCCAGCTATCTACTCAGTCTTACCCCTGAAATGAGAGGCTTATTGAGTTGGCTCTGTTGAGCCAACCCTCACCCATAAAAATCTAAGGATAATCCTGAATAAATAGGAGTTCATAGTTAGCTCAGGATTAAGGTCAAGTTACCGATATCATCGTTTTGAAATAGCAGTCTTAAATCGTAAAAAACGTTATAAAGTAAGTGTGACTTATATCTTGGTCTGATCTTATGCAAATTTATTGCACAAGACGCCCACACTCCTCATCTCACCACATGAACGAATCAGGATCACTTCGTTTGTAGCACTTTACAACTCCTTGTAACAACTACAAAGTGGGCCACATTCGATAGTGTTACCAGAATAAGGCACCCAACCTTATTCGTATACTATAGATGATTTTGTCTATTTACTTGAACCTGATCTACTCTTATGTCCACATAAAGTTCAAGTGCTCATGTAATAGTCATAAATATTTTAGTTTGTTGGATTTATTTCTAAAATGAAATAAGTAATTCATATATTCAGTAACAACTTTATAGATTTACAGAATGAGTTTATTGTTTACAAACCACGGGTTTTAGGACATAAAACCCAACAAACTCCCACCCTGCTCAATGAGCTGCAAACATACTGAAGAAACCTGTGAAGGTCCTGAGCGAAAACGTGGTGATCGGTCCCAATATAGTTTTACATAGAAACCCAATTTTAAAGAACAAAACAAAATTATGCATTATACAGATTTAATTTATAGCATGCTTAATTCACAGAAGAATTAGGGAAGAAAATGACTTAATTTATAACATGTTTATTCAAAGAAGAATTATGGAAGAAAATGACTTACCCTTATAGTCAATTAATTCTTCATGTATTCCCTCTATCTATATCACGAACCCTTCGTTTTGGATCTCGATTTTCAAAAAAAAAAAAAAAAAAAAAAAAAAACTTCCAGCAAATAATGACCACTACCAAAAGATCAACCTCTATATTCTCTTAGGAATGAGAATCCAAAAGTTGTGGGCTCTGTAATTTTTGGAAGAAAGGGAAAGATTTGAGAGGAGGAAGAAGAATAATTTTTCTTCTCTGTTCTTGGAGAACTTTTCAAAGATCTCTCAATGACTATCAGAGAGAAGAAAAGAAGATGATTAGTCAAAACTAAACCCTTTCTCACGTTCTAGTCGAGAGAGAATTAAGGGGAAAGGGTTGTAACTCCCTCCCTTTAATTAAATTAAAATTAAAATTTATTTAATTTAATTAATAATTATATATATAAAATAACTAACTTATTATATATACATATTATATGTTATATCAAATATAATAAATAACCTATAGTTTTTGTATTGTATCAAATACAGAATAACTTATAGTCTTATTTTCTCTCAATGGTGCACAATATTTAACATAAATCATATTTATATTAAATTTAGTTATATGAAATTCATTCATATAATTAGTATTTGAATCATATTTAAATATTTAATTCCTCTCACAGTAACCTTTATGTTATAATGTATTGAATACATTATATTAATTATGTCACATGTAGTTAATTTAATTAATTATATCAGATATAATTAATTTCCTTAAGTAATTTAAATAATTCAAATTAATCCAAAATTAATTCTCAATAATCACTGTTGAGCTATAAAAGGGACTTTATGGACCTGTAGTTTGAGGCTCCAATGGTACTTGGATAATTAATTAAACTCTTTAATTAAATTATCCAACATCCATTAATTGCTGGTCATTCCACTGAAGATTAACAGCTGCACCCTTTGCACAATAGATATATTTTTGTGTCCATTGGATATACCAGTCAATAGTGCGATGACCCTTAAAAAATTGCTCGTAAGTACAGTTGGGCCAAAATTAACGTTTTGCCCCTATAGTTACATCTAACTTCTTAAATACCTCTGATCCCTTTAATTAACAATAAGTCATAGTCCAATTATGACCAAATCCCTCTTAGGCCAAAAAAGGGTGTGACCACATTGTCAAACCCTAAAATCAGCCCTTAAAGGAGGAATTTATCTACTTACCCCGATATTAGGGAAGGAGTGAATTCCGTCTTGTGTAGCTGTGTTCCAAACTCTCCAATCAGACGAATCCCCAAAATTGTAGACATATTGAGTCGGCGATCTGGCCACTCTCACCCATGTAAATCAAAGGACCACCTTCATAGGTAGGAGTTCATAACTCATTCAGGATTCATGTCATGTCATCTATGGTCATCCTGGTGAAATGTAAGTCTCTACTATTAACTGAGACTAGTCATTTCATGGTCCGGTCTTATACAAACTCTTTTTATAGGATATCCCCGTTCACATGTCTTCACATGAATGATCGAGATCAGATCATTTGTAGCACTTTACAACACTTGTAACATCTACAAAGGGAGCCTTATCCGTAATGTCACCAGGATAAGGTACCCAACCTTATCCATCTACTACATACCATTTAGGTTATCATTTAAACATGGTCCATATGTCTCTACATAGATGTTTAAATTACATAAAATAACCTAGGATCTTAATTTATTGGATTGAGTAAATGCTCAAAAAATAACAACTATTTTATTAATAACAAATTGGTTGTATAATGTTTACAAACTAAGAGAATATAAGAGATAGAACACCAATTCCAACAATCTTCCACTTGTCCTAAAGCTTAGGGAGCCAAATGTACAATACAAATAAATTACAAAATACAATAAATTAGGGCATACACTATACCCCAGTAAGATCTCCCACTTGCCTTAGAAAATATGTCACATGTCCTTTAGACCCAGACTTTCTAGATGACCCTCGAACACTTTAGCTGTGAGATACTTTGTAAATGGATTAGCAACGTTATGTTCTAAAGCAATCTTCATGATAATCACGTCACCTTGATGCACAATCTCCCGAATCAAGTGATATTTTTGCTCTATGTGTTTGCCTCTTCGATGACTCATAGGTTCCTTAGAATTTGCCACAGCACTACTGTTATCACAATAAAGTGTGATGGGCAAATACATATTTGGAACAACATCCAAATCAAAAGGAACTTCTTAAGCCAAGCAACCTCTTTAACAACTTCACAAGCAGCTACGTATTCATCTTCCATAGTGGAGTTTGCGATGCATCCTTACTTAATACTTCGCCAAACTATAGCTCATTCATTCAGAGCAAATACTGACCTTGATGTGGATTTTTGAGAATCCCGATTAGTCTGAAAGTCAGAGTCCGTGTATCCTGTAAGGATCAAATCCTTATCTCCATACACAAGCATATAATCTCTTATTATCTGAAGGTACTTGAGAATTGTTTTGACTTCTGTCCAGTGATCTAATCCTTGATTGGATTGATATCAACTAACAATCCCTATTGCATAGCAAATGTCAGGTCTTGTATATAACATGTCATACATAAGGCTACCAACAGTCGATGCATAGAGAATTCATCTCGTTGCCTCAACCTCTTGAGGAGTCTTAGGGTACTGCTCCTTAGACAATATAATTCCATGCCTGAAAGGTAATAAAACCTTATTGGAATTGTGCATCGAATATTTGACAAGCATCTTGTCAATATCTGATGCTTGAGACAAGGCCAACCTTTTGTTCTTACGATTCCTTATACTTTGGATCCCTAGAAAAAAACTGCACCTCTCTTGAATCTTTCATTTGGAATTGAGCGGCCAACCATTTCTTTGCATCAGTCAGAAAACCTACATCTTTCTCAATGAGTATGATATCATCCATATACAGCACAAGGAAAGCTACTGAGTTGTTAATGATATTTTTGTAAATATAAGGCTCATCAATATTCTGATCAAAGCCAAAAGATTTGATCACAGTATCAAATCTTATATTCCAAGATCGAGATGCTTATTTTAGTCTATAAATGGACCGATTAAGCTTGCAAACCTTTTGCTCTTGATCTTGTTCAATGAACCATTCTGGTTGATTCATATAGATAGTCTCTTCAAGATTATCATTAAAAAAGGCAGTCTTGATGTCCATTTTCCATATTTCATAGTCATAATATGTGGCTCTGGATAAGAGAATTCTGATAGACCTTAACATGGCAACATGTTAGAATGTTTCTTCATAGTCCACTCCCTCAACCTGGGTATAACCCTTTGCCACAAGTCTAGATTTACAGGTCTGTACCTTTCCATCTACACCTCTTTTTCTCTTGTAGATCCTTTTACAACCTATAGTTTTACCCTATCAAGTTGATCTACAAGCTCCCAAACATAACTGAAGTACATAGACTCCATATCTTGATTCATGGCTTTAATCCATTCATCCTTGTCAACATCTTCCATTGCTTATTTATAAGACAATGGATCTTCAACGCCATAGTCAGCTATGATGTCTTGAGCTTTTGTTAAACCCATGTAGTATATAGAAGGGTTCATAACCCTCTCACTACGAGGTAATCTCAACTCCTAAGATGGATGTGAATGACTAGATGAACTGATATCAACAACTCTTATTGATGCATCAGTCCCCCTCACAACTCTTGTTGAAGTCTCAGTAGAATCATTAGAAATTTCATTTAAAATAAGTTTGCTTCATGGTTTATGATCTCTTATGCGCTCTTTTTCCAAGAAGGTAGTATTTGTCGACACAAACACTTTATTTTCACTTGAATCAAAGAAGTACCCACCTCTCATTTCTTTGAGGTAGCATACAAATAGGCATACCTTTGATTGAGGTTCCAACATTTTGGGGTTTGCCATTAGCATATGCATTGGACACCCCCAAATTCTGAAGTGGCGTGAACTACCTTTATGACTTCTCCATAACTAAAAATGTGCTTCAAAAACACTCTTTGAAGGAACGTTGTTCAAAACATAAACAATAGTCTCTACTGCATATCCCCCAAAATGAGTCAGGAAGTTGAGCATACCTCATCATAGACCAAACCATGTCCAACAGGGTTCTATTTCTTCTTTTCGATACACCATTTTGTTGAGGTATAACTGGGGTAGAGAGTTGGGACATAATTCCATGTTATATCATATAGTTTTGGAATCTTAAGTCCATATACTCTCCACCATGATCAGATCGTAGTGTTTTTATCTTTTTACCTAACAAGTTTTAAACTTTAGTGTTATACTCCTTGAACTTTTCAAGTGCTTAAAACTTATGTTGCATTAGGTCTAAATACTCATATCTAGAATAATCATCTATGAAAGAGATGAAATATTCATACCCTCCTCGTGCTATTACATTCATCGGACCGCAGAGATCTGAATGTATAAGCTCCAAGGTCTCTTTGGCTCTATAACCTTTTCCAATAAAAGGTCATTCTGTTATTTTGCCTTCAAGACATGATTCACATACAGGTAAAGAGTTTTCTTTTAACCCATTTAGAAGTCCATTTTTTTACCAATCTCTCAATCCTATTGAGATTAACGTAACTTAACCTTAGATGCCAAAGATGAGTATTTTCTTTAGATGAAACTCTCGGTCTTTTAACAGTTATTGCCATTTTAAACATTTCAATATTTAGCATGACTTTTGTAACTAGCGGCTTTAGTACATATAAGTTACTTTCCATTGAACCAAAATCAAGTTTTATTCCATTCTTAAAAATAAACACTTTATTTTCAGATAAACACTTTATTTTCAGAGAAGGACAGGGAATACTTTTGTTCAATCAGACAATAAGTAGAAATTAAGTTTCTTTTGATATGAGGAACTACGTATACGTCATCCAATAACATATATTGTTTCTTGTCCAAAAATAAATTAAGTCTACCATAGCAACAACTGAAACGACCTCACTAGTACCGATTCTGAGAGTCATCTCTCCAACTACTAATTGTCTCCAGGAATTAAAACCCTGATAGGAAAAATTTACGTGATTAGTAGCTCCTAAATCAGCTATCCAGGCAGAATCGTCATTCTCTACTAAGAACATCTCCAAGACAAAATAATCAGATTTATTTTCTTCAGAATTCTTCATTTTCTAGAGAGTAGTAGAATTAACTCTATAACCTATATCATAAACTCCAAGTTTTATCTCAGAGGATAATCCTCGTTGATTAACTTCATTAGATTTAGCAACATTTACTTTTTCTATTAGTCCCTTGATAGTCAATATGGACTGGAGTTTATTTAGGGAGCTGACAATAGCGGTTTCGTCATCAACCCCATTTAGCTTAAATTGTGATAACTTTTGCTTAAACAATTTTTGCATTGATTGCATGATCTGATGTGAACTAACCATACTCTCAAATATTTTGGCCAAGTCATCAGGTATGCTTGCCCAAATGTAGACTTGGGCCTTATCATTAGCCTTCGTCCACATTTTGTATACATCGTGAACATTTCGTGTTATATCAGGAGTTGGGACTTGAGGACAATCCTCAGTCAAGACGATGTTCAGGTAATTAACCATGAAAAAAAATTTAATTTAATCTTTTCAAGTCGTATAATTAAAACCGATCAAATTAATAGCGGCAAATAACGGGAAAATATAGTTTGAAATTTTTATTGAAAAGAAACAAATTGATCTACATTAGATTTTAGCATAACTCTAAAACATCCAATCAATTTTAATAAAAACTACATGAATCTTATATAACATCTAATTTTTGCAATGATGCTTTAGTAATTTAGAACATAAGCCACCAAAGGATAGTCAGTTGTGCCTTCACTAAACTGAGACATTCTCAACTAATTGTTACACCAGAATAACTTTACTCCTATAACAATTAGTCATCATTGATTTGGTCAAGAAATCATTAACTAGCTTAACAACTTCTCGTAAGTGTGACCCTTCATTTTAAACCCTAAAGTTCCACCCCAATGAGCCAACCGAAGGTAAAAACCGATTGGAGAAAAAACTAAAGCGATCCTATCCATTTCTGAAGTTCGCCTTGATATTGATCTAATGCACAAACCAACTGAAGGGGTACACTCCTAAGGTGCCTCGAGGCCATGCAATAAGATCTCACAGTGCAAACTAATGCAGGAAACCATAGGACATGTTAACACACATCCCTCTCCTACTTACTGTAAATACTCTCTCCATTCACCTTGATATTGACCCATGCAAACACCATCCGAAGGGGGATACTCCCAGTTCTCCTCGAGGCCAAGCATGAGTCTTATGGTGTGAACATTAAGAGAGAAATGTGAGTGAAAAATTGATGTATCGTATACATCTTTTTCCTCCCACTGAGTATTTTAAAAAAAGCTTAGGGTTTATTTCACTTAGGAAAAATAAAACTAATTATTTTCACTTAATGATTGTTTAAGTTTGCCCAAAAGTATCACATACTTTGGATAGTTAAACAATTTTGATTGATGTTCATTAAACACTTTAACAAACCTTAATCAACAATTACATGCTTGTAGCAAATCTATCTAATTTACCTTTACAGGTCAGTTCCCAGATAGAAGTGTTCCATTTCCATCAACTTAAATACCCTAACTTAGACAAAAGGTTCCTTATAGATATGTTTGCTACAATTTTAATCTTTTATTAAAATCAATTTAATCTTATTAAACTTATTAAAAAGATTAAACTTAATTTCTAATCTTATTAGAAATATGATCTTAGGTCTATGTGAATCATATTTTAAAAGTATTTTAAAAAATGATTTTAACCTAAGGTTTGCATGCAATTCGAAATTATTGATTTTAATTTCTAATTACATTTAATTATAACATTTATAAAATAAATGAAACAAATTAAAATCATTCATTGCATGTTATGACGTACCTAGAAAAATTATAACGATTATAAAATTACCTAAAATAGTGTCATACATCATGCAATCCATTTCATTATTAAACTTATATAACACTTATATAATAGAGCAATGAAACAAATCACATATAACTATCCATACATATATTACATGATGCATGACTATGTTATTAATGGATGCATGCATATACTATAACAATTATATTATATGATGCACGAGCATGCTATAACTATAAATTCTTGCAACTATATATTATAACATTTATAATATAAATGATGCATGAATTATGCATAACCTTTGGTGGAATTTTTACTATAGACATACATTATGACATATAATAATAAATAAGAATCATACGTCAAGTGCATAATTAAAAAATAATTATTGGATCGGGTTGGACACCTAAACAATTAACTAAATTAATATAATATTTATATTAATTTAATTAATTAGAAAACATCTAATTATTACAAAATAATAGTGAACAAGTTCGAAACAAGTGAATTGGGTCTTAAGCCGCTCAAACCAAACCACCCGGCACCCAAATCGAATCCAAAACGCTCAAATCAGCCAAAATGAACACGAACCAATCGAACCAAAAACAAAACTAGATAAGAACCGATCTGTTCTTTTCGTCCTAGAGCGATACAACGCTACAGAAGGAACAAAGAATTCTTCCTCATCGCAATGTTGTAACGCTAAAGCACAACGTTGCAACATTGCGGTATAGTCAATACTGTACATCTGTGATCTCGTTCGTTTTTCCTCCAATTTGGGCCGCATTTTCTCAGAAACTCACTAGGAATAACACGATTGACTCAAAAATAGTAAATTACAGACTCAATTGCAAAAAAATATGCTCAAAACACGGGCCCTTACAAAACAATTTGTAAATTAAAGCAATAAATACTAAATAGTCAATACCGAAACATCCACAATTACAAACATTCAACAATAACATTCATCGCATGAATAAATTGTATAGAATACCCACCAATTCTCTGTAATTTAGATTATGAAAAATAAGAAAAATTTGGGACCAAAACTATGATTTGATACCAATTGAAGAAACCTGTGAAGATCTAGAGCGAAAACGTGGGGATCGGTCCCAATTCTAGTTTTACACAAAAAGCCAATTTTACAGAACATAGCAAAATTAGGCATTATACAAATTTAATTTATAGCATGCTTAATTCATAGAAGAATTAGGGGAGAAAATGACTTACCGTTGTAGCCAAATAATTCTTCATGTATTCTCTCGATCTGGATCACGAATCCTTCGTTCTGGATCTCGATTTCCAAAAAAAAAAAAAAAAAAAATACCAGCAAATATAAATGGCCACCACCAAAAGGTCAACCTCTATATTCTCTTGGGAATGAGAATTCAGAAGTTGTGGGCTCTATAAATTTTGGAAGAGAGGGAAAGATTTAAGAAGAGGAAGAAGAATAATTTTTCTTCTCTATTCTTGGAAAATTTTTCAGAGATCTCTCACTGACTCTCAGAGAGAAGAAGAAGATGACCAGTCAAAATTGAACCACTTCTCACGTTCTAGTTGAGATAGAATTAAAGGGAGGGAGTTGAAACTCCATCCCTTTAATTAAATTAAAATTTAATTTAATTTAATTTAATTAATGATTATATATATATTATAACTAACTTATTATATATATACTATATGTTATATCAAATATAACACATAACCTTTAGTTTTTATATTGTATCAAATACAATATAACTTATAGTTTTATTTCCTCTCAACAATGCATGGTATTTAACATAAATCATATTTATATTAAATTTAATTATAGAAAATTCATTCATATAATTAGTATTTGAATCATATTCAAATATTTAATTCCTCTCAAAGTACCTTTATGTTATAATGTATCAAATACATTATATTAATTATATCATATATAATTAATTTCATCAATTAATTTGAACAATTCAAATTAATCCAAAATTAATTCTCAATAATCACTATTGAGCTACAAAAGGGACTTTATGGACTTGTAGATTGAAATTTCAATAGTACTTAGATAATTAATTGAACTCTTTAATTAAATTACTCAACACCCATTAATTGTTGGTAATTCCACCAAAGACCGATAGCTGCACACTTCACCCTACAAATATATTTATGTGTTCATTGGAAATAACCAGTCAACAGTGTGATGACCATTCATAAATTGCTTGTAAGTACAGCTAAGCCAAAATTATTGTTTTGCCCCTGTAATTACATCTAACTTCTTAAATACCATTGATCCCTCTAATGAACAATAAGTCATAGTCCAGCTATGACCAAATCCCTCTCAGGCCAAGAGAGGGTGTGGCCATATTGTTTAAGTTCTGGAATCAGCTTAAGGGAGCAATTTATCTACCTACCCTGACATCAGGGAATATGTGAATTCTGTCTTGCATACCTATGTTCCTAGCACCTCAATTAGACGAATCTCCAAAATAGTAGGCATATTGAGTCGGAAATCTAGCCACTCTCACCCCATGCAAATCAAAGGACCTCCTTCATAGGTAGGAGTTCACAATTCACTCAAGATTTAGGTCATGTCACCTTTGGTCATCCTGGTGAAATGTAAGTCTCTACTATTAATGGCATTATATAATGAGACTAGTCATTTCGTGGTCTGGTCTTATATAAACTCTTTATATGGGATACCCCCGCTCACATGTCTCTACACGAATGATCAAGATTTGATCATTTATAGCATTTTACAGCACTTGTAACATCTACAAAGCGGGCCGTATTCGTAGTGTCACCAGGATAAGGTATCCAACCTTATTCGTCTACTACAGAATCATTTAAACATGATTCACTTGTATGTCTCTACATATATGTTTAAATTACATAAAATAACTTAGGATCTTAGTTTATTGGATTGAGTAAATACTCATAAAATAACAATTATTTTGTTAATAACAATTTGTTTGTACAATGTTTACAAACTACGAGAATACAAGAGAGATATAGGACACCAATCTCAATACATACAAGTCCTTGATGAAAGTCAAGGAACAGAAGGGTGAGGTAAATGTTGTCACGTCCTCCAAAAAGTTCTATAGAGGTTCGAGCTCTAGGAAAAAGTCTGCATCATCTTCTTTAACACCAAAAAGTGGAAGAAGAAGAATGGAGGTTAGGGGAAAGCTAATCCCACTACTGCAATAAAGTGCAGAAGTTCAAGGTTGCAAAGGGGATCTATTTCCGTTGCAGCCAGGAGGGACACTGGAAAAGAAATAAGAAATTGCATTGTATGACAAATATATTTTAAGAAACCAAAGCCAAGTTTGAACTTTTTTGTAATTGCAGGTGTGGCAATTAGAGATGTCTATGGGGCAGAGCGGGGCTGGGGATGCCATTCCCCATCCTCGTCCCCATTCCCCATTTTATTCCGCATCCCCATGAAATTCTCCACGGGGATTGGGGCGGGGATTCCCCGCGGGGACTTTTTCCCTGTTAATTTTTTTTTTTTTTTTTTTTTTTTTTGTAAAAAGCCAATTAATTTAAATCATTAATGTGAACAAATTTTAATTAAATAATTAACTTTATCACTAAATTGTTTATTATGATTAATTTTATATGACAATTTGAATTTAAAGATAAATTACTCAAATTTTGGCCTAAAAAGCTAATTATTTTTTTAGTAGAAAGAAATAAATATAAATCAAATTATTCACATACATAATCTAAATTTAAACATTCAATTTAAACATATTCATTATATTTCCCAATAAATAATCAATTTTGAAATTTAAATGTAATATTTATATAATAATAATAACATAATATTAAATAACTATACTAAATAAATATGTAAAAGCTAATCAGGGTGGGGACGGGGAACGGGGCAGGGGAGGGGGCAGGGGCGGGGACGGGGAATGCATTCCCATCCCCGTTTAGCTCACGGAGAATTTTTCTCTCCCACTCCCTCCCCCATTTCCTGCCCTATCCCTATGGAAAAATTGGATATCTCTAATGCAAACCTAGGGACATGCATTCAATTTTTTTTTTTTTTTTTTTTTATTAAAGTTGCAATTGCCCCAAAAGAAATTGTCCCAAGTATTTGGAAAAAAAAAAAGAAGGCCAACATGGTAAATATGATTTACTCATACTGGAAACTTACTTAGTGGAGAATGATGATTCTGTCTGAATATTAGATGCAGACGTCATTAATCATGTTTGTTCTTTCTTTCAGGGAATCAGTTCCTGGCGGCAACTGGAGACTGGTAAGATGACGATGTGAGTTTGAATTGGGCACGTCGTCTCGACTGTGGTAGTAGAAGGGCTTTGGTTAATTTTATTGAAATCTTATTTGTAGTTGTACAATGTATTTGTAATTCCTGATTGGAAAATGATCTTAATTTCTGTAAAATGTTTGTTAGAACAAAATTATACTCTAAATTTATTGTAAAGAAAATGTTTATTTACAAGCATGGTCTTCAAATTTGATCTGCAAATCTCGAATATAACCTTTATGTGCTAAGACCATTAACATCTAAGACTCTCTTTAATACTAAATTGTTCAGAACTACTGTAACTCAAAATAATAGACAAAAAGTTTTTCATAAAGAAAATGTCCATCTTTGGTACCTAAGATTAGGTTACATTAATCTCAATAGGACTGAGAGTTTGGTTAAGAACGAACTTCTAAGTGAGTTAGAAGAAAATTCTTTACCCATATGTGAGTTCTGCCTTGAAGGCAAAATGACTAAGAAACCTTTTACTAGAAAAAGTCACAGAGCCAAAAAACCCTTAGAATTTGTGCAATCAGACCTCTGTGATCCTATGAATATTAAGGCAAGATGAGGGTTGAATATTTCATCACCTTCCCTGATAATTATTCAAGGTATGGGTATGTTTATCTAATGCAACATAAGTCTGAAGCACTTGAAAAGTTCAAGGAGTACAAGGCTGAAGTTGAGAATTCATTAGGTAAAACGATATGATACTTCGATCTGATCAAGCTGAAGAGTATAGGGACTTGAAATTCTATTACTATTTGATAAAACATGGAATTGTAACCCAACTTTTAGCACGTGGTACACCTCAGAAAAATGGTATACCAGAAAGGAGAAATTGAACCTTATTGGACATGGTTCAATCTATAATGAGTTATGCTCATTTTCCTTATTCGTTTTAGGGTTATGTAGTACAAACTACAGCCTATGTTTTGAATTATGTTCCATCAAAAAGTGTTTCTGAAACACCTTTTAAATTATGGAATGGTTGTAAAGGTAGTTTACGCCATTTCAAGATTTGGGGTTGCCCAACACACATGCTTGAGGCTAATCCTAAGAAATTGGAATCTCGTTTAAAACTGTGCTACCCCAAGGGAATAAGAGGTGGTTACTCCTACGATCCTAAAGATAATAAAGTATTTGTGTAGACAAACTCTATACTTTTAGAAAAGGACTACATCAAGGAACACAAACCATGCAGTAAGATAGTATTAAATGAGCTTTCCAACGAAACTACTAAACCTTCAACAAGAGTTTTTGAAAAGTCAAATACATTAACAAGAGTTGTTGATGTTGACTCATCTAGTAGGTCACAACGATCTCAACCATTGAAGGAATGTCGACATAGTGGGAGAGTTTCGAACCCGTTTATTCATTATATGGATTTAATAGAAACCCTGATCGTCATATCTAATGGCAATATTGAGGATCCATTGTCCTATAAACAGCCAATGGAGGACGTGGATAAAGATGAATGGATCAAAGCTATGAATCTCAAAATTGAATCTATGTACTTCAATTCAGTCTAGAATCTTGTAGATCAACCTGATGGAGTAAAACTTATAGGTTACAAATGGATCTACAAGAGGAAAAATGTGCAGATAGTGAGGTGCAAACCTTTAAGGCTAGACTAGTGACAAAGGATTATACCAAGGTTGAGGGAGTTGACTATGAGGAGACTTTCTCACTTGGTGCAATGTTTAAGTCTATCCGAATACTCTTGTGTATTGTTGTATATTATGACTATGAAATTTGACAAATGAATGTCAAGAGTGCCTTTCTGAATGGCAATCTTGAGGAGACCTTCTATATGCAACAATCAAAAGGATTCATAACCCAAGGCCAAGAGCAAAAGGTTTGCAGCTTAATCGGTCCATTTATGGACTAAAGCAAGCTTCTCGATCTTGAAATATAAGGATTGATACTGCAATCAAATCTTATGGCTTTGATCAAAATGTCAATGAGCCTTGTGCCTACAAGAAAATCATCAACAGTTTAGTAGTTTTCTTAATGTTATATGTAGATAGTATCCTACTCATTGGGATTGATATAGGTTTACTGTAAAACCCGAACTTTAATTACTTTTAATAAGAGTAAGTAATGTGATGTCTTCTAGTGAGTTAAATGAAGCCATGGTTTAGGAGGGATAGAGGATGGAAGCAAGAAGAAATAAGCTCTTGTGTAGCTAAGTGTAAACCCCGAATTCTAAGTTTCCTAAATAAGCATGTTTAGCCAAATGAATGATATATTAAATATCAAATGAGTGAAAATCCATATTATTTATAGGATTTATTGATAAAGAAAAGGAAAAACATGTTAAATAAGGAAACTCACTTATTGGTTTGGCACGTGGCGGTTAATCCTTGAATTCGGAAGGCTGCAAGAAGATTAAAAGGAAAAAGGAACTTCGAAAGCTTGGTTTCGGCAATCTACATGAGCAAATTTAGTGAAATCGATGCTATTTGAAATCTAGGAGAATCTAGTTTTCGAGGTTATCTTGTCAGAGAAAGATTGCAGAAGAAGAAGAACAAAAAGTGAGGAGTTTTCAGAAGAGGCAGAATCGCAGATTAATCAGGGCTCGAGGTGATGATTGGAAGCTCTAGGAAACACTATAAGGAATTTTTGGCTGGAATTTTAAAGTACGAAGGTTAACTCAATTCTAAACATGTTTGTAGAAGGAAGTTTCTTCAAAAAAAGGGTTGGATTTTGAGTTATGAATTTTTGAAGGTGTAACAGAGAAGCTGTGCATAAGCAGACAGCTGGATGGGAAGAACAAGCAAACAGGTCATATGGAGAATGAGGATCTTGTTTATGAAGGAAATCTCGTTAATTTTGTGTTTAGGATCTCGCTAATGAAGGAAATCTCGCTAATTTTGTGCTGAGGATCTCGTAATGAAGGAAATCTCGCTAATTTTGTGATGAGGATCTCGCTTTAGAAGGAAATCTCGCTAGAAATTGGGCTGAATCTCGCTGGAAAGGTAAATATCGCTAGGATGAAAGATCTCGCTCATGAGGATCTCGCTCATGAGGATGATCTCGCTCATGAGAAGAATGCACTCATGATGAGTATCTGGCTAGTAAAGTTGTGTTTGATGATGGAAGTTCCATTAGTAAATGAACTATTTGAGGTATTTTGCTAAGAATTCTAAGTAGTTAACCGGGAATTATGTCCTTTCAGGCCAATAAGAGCTAAGAGAGGCGTATAACCCGTTAAGAGACCAACGAGCTGTTAGTGACTATGTGATGCTTTACTGTTTTAATGATTTAGAAACTATGATTTCTTAGAAGATATTTCTCATGCTAAGTGTTCAAATGAAGTGCCAAGCAACATATGTGTGAAGCTATTTCTCATGCTAAGTAAAGTATGTTTTCCATGGAAATTGACACGATTTAAATATGTTATCTTGTCCAAATACTTTTAGCATGTTTTAATAACTCCATCTTCATAATGTTTACTAGTGTATGGGTTTTCCAAGAATGTTTTCCATGTCTAACGCATGCTAGTGGTTTTTACAAGCTGGTTCAGTATGTTTTAAGCCAACTTATTTCACAAAGTATGAAGCATGTGTTAGGGTTAAAGCTAAGGTTGAATGATGCTTGATGTATTATGTTTTAAATACCTAAGGTTGTCAAAGTACAGACGTTGGTATTTCTAAACATAATGAAAAAGGATGCTGAAGGTAGGGAAGGTATCCTAAAGAGTTTTCTATGCTATATTTGAAAACTATTCTTTTAATGCTCTTCGAGAACTTGATAGCTTAAGTGAGTCGGATATTGAAGGTAAGGAAGGTATATGAATAAATGTACCGAAGGTGTTGACGGTACATAGAAAACACCACATGCAGGTTGGTAATACGACATCGAGGGATTGAGCAAAAGGGTTCTCCACGACTAAGGTTGACATTAAGGGATTGAGTAAAAGGGTTCTCCCCGACTAAGTTGACGTTGAGGGTTAGATCTAGTAGTTCTCTCTCTACTAAGGATAAGGGGAGGTTGAAGTATGGATCTCTTAGGCTATATACTAGCAAAGGGAGGCCGAAGTATGGGTCTCTTGGCCTGTAACAGACGTTGGGAGCTAGAGCGATGTATGCTCGTTCTCAACTAAGGAATAATGATGTTTAATGGTGGTTTTAAAGGTTTTGTGTACACGTTTGCTTGGACATTTTAGTTCCAGTATTATATTTTTGAGCTTTCAGTTTAAGCATGAGATTTATGTTTTTAGTAAGTCACTCACTGGGCTTCTAGCTCACGTTTTCAAATGTTTTCCTTTTTAGGTATCAGTCAGTTCCCAAAAGACTTTTCTGTTGCTGCTCTGCCACTCAAAGAAACAAGTTGAAGGAAGTGTAATTGAAAACCTGTATTAGTTAGTACACATGTAGTCTAGTGACTAGTATACTAGATGGGGCTCATTAAGTTGTAATATTCATAAACAATGCCAAAATCACTGCAAACTTCACCAATATCACAAACTCTGTATAATACTTTCCACGTTAGATATGAGGATTATTCTACGTATCTTCGATTTCAATGAAAGGACCACATATTCTTCTCTCAAAGAGTCATCTATTCATTAACTTATTTAGTTTTAGTGAGATAGTTCACTATTATCGAAGCTAACTTTTATGTTCTTCTAGAACAAACCGACAATCTGGTAACACTCACGATTTTTTATTTGAAGTTTATAACTTTTTCTTTGTTTGACGTTGGTGGATTCTAACACCAACATGATTGAGTCAGGGCATAACTCTGATCATGGAGAGCATGTACCTAAGTAGTTATTAATATGCTGTGGAAAGGTTGTAATAGTATAAGAGTTTTACAGGCTCTGGGGTGGTTGTTGATAATTATATTTATGAAGTGATTCCGTTAGATTTCCTGGAATTTATGTCACTCTAGAGCATGGATTTCCCGAATAAATATTACAACCGTATGGATTGTTTTAAGAATAGATAATGTTCGAGAGGTTTGGTAGGCAAGAGACAGTATTTGTAAGAAGCAAAGGAATATTCCAGAAAGCTTAATAATAGCAGTAAAGGCTAAGAAGCTGCTAAGTAAAAGATGTAAAGCCTATTTGGCTCACGTAATGGTTGCTCAAGGAAAAGAGCTGAACCCAGAAGATGTCCTCGTGGTAAATGAGTTCGGGATGCATTTCCTGAAGAACTATCGGGATTACCACCCGATAGAGAGGTGGAGTTTACTATCGATTTAATTCCAGATACAACACCTATGTTTCAGATACCATTAAGGATGGTGCCAGAAGAACTTAAGAAGTTGAAATTTCAATTACAGGAATTAACAAATAGGGGTTACATCAGATCCAGTGTGTTACCCTAGGAAGCGCCGGTCTTCTATCAAGAAAAAAAGACAGTACTCTCAGTTATGTATAGATTATAGGCAGTTGGACAAGGTGACAAGCATGAACAAGTACCCATTACCTGGTATAAGTGATCTTTTTTATCAGTTAAAGGGAGCCACGATTTTCTCTAAAATAGATTTGAGATCAGGTTACCGTTAGTTGAAGGTAGAGGCGGATGCTTCAAAAACTACATTCAGGACGAGGTATGGACATTACAAGTTTCTAATAATGCCATTTGGATTAACGAATGCCCCTACAATATTTACGGGCTTGATGAATAAGATATTTCATCCCTAATTAGATCAGTTCATGATAATCTTCATTGATGACATATTGGTGTATTCAAGCAGTAGGGAAGATCACGGGAACCATTTGAGGATAGTTTTGTCGACACTGCGAGAGAAGTAGTTGTATGCCACGTTCAGTAGATGTGATTCCTAGTTAGACTAGGTTGTATTTCTTAGTCATATGGTTCCAGCAGCAGTAGTGAATGACTCTAAATGTTTTAAATGTTTTAAGTAAATTGTTAATGCTTATGAATGTCCAATAATATATGTTTACTGAAAGCTATTTATGATAATTATTCTCAAATAGCTATGTAGTAACGCATCTCACATTGAGGTTATTTTTATGCTATACTGATTCGGTA